>NC_040882.2:28253169-28553169 GCF_900634795.4 Betta splendens | reverse complement strand
AATGATGCAGAAGTGAGAAAGCAAACATTCTCGTTCACAGCGAGATAAAGTGGCACATACAGAAGCAACTTAAGGATTGTGGGCTTTTTGCATCACACCTTCGTGGTGTGTGCACTGATCTCCCCAGCTGGTTTTTGGTTTGTTGATGTGCACGATTGACATCCATGTTTTTAATTTGCTTTCCCCATTATTTTTATGTTCCTTTATTTTTATAATAAATCACACAAAAGACAACTCTCTCATCTGCCTCTTTATGGGAAATTTCCACCACACAGCACAGGGGACAAGGGTATATATTTATTCTCCTCATGAATAATTTACTAATAAGTAATTTATTTCTTCATTTAGGTTTTGTTTTGTATTTATTTGTGTTTTGTGGAGACCTAAGAGCAGCAGAACATTTCAAAACCACTGGTTCTCGTTCTCAGTGTCTGTAGAACTGAGTGATTTAAACCACAATGTGCTGGTGCACTGGTTCTTTCCTGGTTTCATGAGGCCCAACAGAGATGGACCTAGTCTAGAAGTTGAGGACAAACTGGCCACACACGATCAGACACTGATTTATTCTGGCAGATCAGGTATCGTTTCATTACACAATAAGGAATATTCACCTGCTGGAAGATGTTTTGGTGTAAAACTGTAAAATGGGACATTATAATTTAAAGCTTTGTTACTCATAAATAGGTGATCATTTCCACCTTAAACAAGGCTTAGGTTCCTTTTTTCAGAAATGTATGTTTAGTAAAAAACACTGATCAAAAATCTGACTTTACTTCTTAACATGCCACTAAATCCCTGGAACCTGCCGAATCATGATGGGATCAGCTGGTTCTGACATGAAAGATCGACCCAGCGCTTAGAATCTGGGGTACTAGAGGTCCCAGACGTCTCCTCCCCAAACATCTTCCTGCAGCAGAGTCCCATCACTGGATGGAACCGCTCAGAAACGGTTTCAGACGTTTCCAAGTCTGTGTTTCTATTCAACCCCAGAACAGTCCTGATAGTTATAAAGAGTCTGTGTCCTGACTCTCAGTGAATAATAGTGAAGATAGTGAAGTTTTGTCCAATGAATCCTTTAAATCCCAGAATATTCCAGACTTAGAGATGGACATGACGGATCCCATGTGGGCCGATAGAGTTTCTCTAAGGTATAAACCTAATAAAGCAAACAGAACCCAGTAGAACTTCAGTCTGCTGGTTCTGGATTCAGAAGGTCCCAGTCCAACCTGGAAGACGGTGCAGTCAGTGCTGTGTTGAAGAAGGTCCTGACTGGCTGAAGGTCTGAGGCAGGATTCAACCTGAGCCGTGTGGTTTCACAGCGAAGCAGCAACAAGGAGCTGGATTCAGATCAGAGCAATGACCCATGTGCAGGAAGCAGTGACTCTGCTTCCTGTTTGCTCCAACCCACGAATGGGATGAATACAGTCCACACATAATGATTGTTGTAGTGACACAGACTCTGCTCTGATTGGTTTAGTGCATAAAGTAGGCGGCACCTCGTTAAACCTGAGTCAAACAATAGGGAGTTAATAAAGCAGAGGCTTCTGTCGTTGGCTCAGCTGTGACCTGAGGGTTCAGAGCTGATTGGTCAGTAGAGCACAGTGGGTGGATCTTTGTGTATTCTGAGCGTCTGAATGGAGGAGAGGATTTTCCTCTGGTGGCCAGCGAGGGTGACGCCCACTCTGAGGAGGTCTCTATGGTAACAGGCGGGGACACGGTTAGATGGGTGTCAGGCATGAAGTGGGCGGAGTCTGTTAGTTACTCACTCTGTGCTGAGCTGTGAGACGACGTCCAGGTTGGAGAACCCGGCCTGAAGGAAGCTCTGCTCGTATCGCTCCATCTTTATGGCTTGCAGCCACTCGGACACGGAGCCACAGGCTGAGAGAGGAGGAGGCACGCGCTGATCCAGGAGCGGCTGGGACGGACTGAGACAGAAACAGATCCAGTAGCGGGTTTTATACTTGCAGAACCACAGCCTAAAACAGGGATTCTACTGCACCAACCTCCAAACTTTGGGCTCCTCGGACCTTAGAGGGGTTTAGCGGGTACCTACTGCCCAACTCAGACTAATGTCAGTGTTCAATTAATATCTACTAGTTCATGTGTAGAAAACCTGACTCACAGGGACCAGACTTTTCGTCTGCAGGGGAAACTGATTCTGTGCCTTCATTGAAGCCGTTTGCTCTCAGCTCTGACTTGGTACTAGCTCAGACTATATGATCAGGTAAACAACCTCTGTATGAACAGCTGTCAATCACACAGCTGGCTGCCCCACAGGCCTTTATCTCCAACAGATGCTGACATCTGACGTCTGACCCCAGAACCCACCAGCTGGTGAACTTCCACACTGCTAAGCCTCACCTCGGACCATCTGGGTGTGTTGCCTTTAGGGACACAGGGTTTCGGATAAGCCTGTCCAACGCTGACACCACCTCGCTGAACCTGGGCCGGTCGGTTCGCTCCTTCTGCCAACAGTCCAGCATGAGTGCGTGCAGGGAGGAAGGGCAGTCGGGTGGGGGCGGCAGCCGGTAGTCTTGCTCAATGGCATTAATCACCTGACAGAGAGCAGAGCGGTCATGGTTCAACGGAGAGGATCCTTTTAAATAAAGCTCTTACGCAGAACGTCCTTACGTCCTGGTTGCTCATGTCCCAGTATGGTCGCTCTCCGTACGACATCACCTCCCACATGACAATGCCGTAGCTCCACGCGTCGCTGGCTGATGTGAACTTCCTGCAAACCAGTCACCAAATGATGAGAAGTCATTTACAGAACAGAAGAACCTGCTGCTTTAACACTCACCTGAAGGCAATGGCTTCAGGAGCCGTCCATCGGATGGGGATCTTCCCTCCCTGAGGAAAAAGACACAGTCAGATGATGGAAGGATGTAAACTTGTTAAAGCCTTATTCTATATAGAACGACAAACCAGAACCCAAGTCCAGCAGATGGATCCAATCAAACCAGAGTAAAAGGTAAAAGTAGTAAATGTTTAAATAAACAGTAGGAGACTGAGGACTGAGAGCATGAACAAAAAATCATGACAAGCATGGAATTATGTAACTGCAGCTTCTTTTAGCACTGGGTGCTAACTAGCTAGCATGCTACGTAGCATGTAGCCGCTGACCTACCAGAGAGCTGGTGTACGTTGGGTCTGAAGAGTTCTCAGTCAGAACCCGGCTCAGCCCAAAGTCTGACACCTGAAACAAAGACAAGACAGAGTTATAGCCAACCTTACAGACAGACTGGCAGGCAGGCAGATGGGCAGGCAGATAGACAGACAGGCAGGCAGATACGCTGACAGATAGACCGACAGACAGACAGATTGGCATGCAGGTGGGCAGGCAGATAGACAGGCAGACAGACAGGCAGACAGGCTATCTCACCTTACACACTAGATTGGAGTTGACCAGGATGTTACGAGCTGCTAGGTCCCTGTGGACGAAGCTCATCTCTGACAGATACTTCATCCCTGCCGCGATGCCTCGCAGCATCCCCACCAGCTGGATGGTGGTGAACTGGCCATCGTTGAGCTGCAAACAGACGGGTGGACAGATATGTGAGACACGGTTGAGCTGATCCAGGGGAACTGGGCCCATCGCTGCCCATCTCACCCTCAGGAAGCTGTCGAGCGCTCCGTTTTCCATGAACTCAGTGAGAATCATAACGGGGCAGGATGTGGTGATGACTCCTTCCAGGTGGATGATGTTGGGGTGCTGGAACTGCCCCATGATGGACGCCTCAGACAGGAAGTCCCGCCTCTGCTTCTCCGTGTAGCCACCCTTCAGCGTCTTGATGGCTACGTAATTCTCCTTCTGTCCCGGGATCCTCAGTCGGCCACGACACACTTCACCAAACTCACCTGGTGAAACATCAGAGGGCTCTTTATTGCCAGTGACTGGATCACGTCCAGATTCGGAACCCAACCCACACTGATTTAATTATTTCAGTACACAGAGGTCAAACCCTGAGAGACTCCACCTCCACGTACCAGAGCAGCTATGAGGTCACACAACTAGAACAAGAAGGAGACGCTCAGAGCAGAACTGATCCAGCACCAGCCAACACACACACACACACACACACACACACACACACACACACACACACACACTGACCTATTGGAATTTCTCCATCGCAGGACAATAAAGGTTTTTCGATTCTAAACTTAAACCTCGTGTCAGACACAGAATCATGAGGCTTTTCCTAAAAACCTCCACTTAAGGATCCAGGTTCTCTGAGCTACTTCAACTGATCTGAACTTATTAAACACCCAAGAACCTGTTTAGAAATCTCTTCCTCTCATGCACATAAGAGGTTTAACATTATTTTCAACCTGGGAGCTGGACACAGATGGTGGGAGGGGCTACCTGCTCCGATCACTTCCTCTATCTTCACGAAGGAGGCGTTGATCTCTTTGGCGAACTCTCTCACTGCCTCATTGGGGTCTTCATAGGTGAACGGGTCAATATAGACCTTGATCGCTGGAACAACAACACATCATCATCATCAGATGCTCCAAATCATTTAGAACCTGGAGACAGTAAAGCTCCACTCACTCTGTCCCATCTGATAGTGTCCTGCCTTATCCTCCTCGTCCCTCCTTCTCCTGCTGAAGACAGACAAACAGGTCTATAGCTCCTCTACAGCTGCTGCCCCCCGCTCCCTCAATGTTGCTCTCAGTGTGTTTCTCTCTCAGTGCCGTGTTTCTCTGTCTTAATATAGTCCTCATGTTCCTCCCTGCTCTGTGAGGACCCGGGTCAGCGCTCCATTGTTCTGGCAGGGAGGGAGCATCCTGAACACAACGTCTTACCGGTAACAGTACACAGCGATGACTGCCACAGCGATGAGCAACAGGATCCCCATGGCAACCAGAGCGGCAGTCACTACCAGCTGAGTGTGGCCGGCACCTGTGAGAGCAGACAGGACCGGAAATAAGTTCTGAACCATGACTGCCTGTGTGTCAAGTCCACATGATTCTGTGCACACGTCTGGTTCAGCCGACTGATCTGAGATCATGAACTTTGCTAATTAACAGAACACTAGTTTAATTAGGGAGGTTTGACCCAATGTTTTGGAGGCCGGTTCTGCTGGACTTCTCTTCCTCGTCTTCTCTCTCTATTTTTATTCTCCCTTTGTTTCTTCTGTTTTTCTGTTTAGTTGTAGAAACCATCAACTCGTCTTCGAGTCATTGGATTGTTTTTTCTGCCTTAACTTCCAAACAGTTATTCATAAAAACAAAACTCAAAACAAGCAAACACTAAACAATTAAAAGTCAAGAAAACAAAGAACAAAAGAAAGTCTGTCACTAAAAAAGCAAGTAAATTTAACTACAGGGATCACATCACACCTGCTTCAGAACCAGAACAGCAAACAACTGTAAGGACACAATGTATTCATCAGAGAAGTTCCTTTCTGGGTCTGTCAGGAGGTTCTGTTTAACCTCTGACAGCATAAAAATGGGTCCTGACACTAAACTGAGGCTGATGTGCTGGTAATACTAAAATTCTCACCATCAGGTTTGGTGTTGACATAGTTCAGCACGCTGAATGACCCGTATCCGGCCTGCGAGCGGGCCCGGACTTGGACCTGGTACTGGGTCGCCTGCTGCAGACTCGTCAGCACCACTGAGGACGACCTGGTGGATACGTACTGCCACTGACCGGTTCCCTCGCCATGCTGGAACCATGACATCATGTTACCTCATCGGCCGTGGGCTCAGCGCAGAGTTGAAGGTGTGATGTGTTTACCTTGGGGCTGTAGCGGACCTGGTAGTCCAGGACATTGTGCTGGTTCTGCACAACGGGGATGTTCCACTCTAAAGACATGCTGGTCTCTGTGGCTGCTGCCCGCTTCAGTCCAGATACTGGAGGAGGGACTACAAACACAGACCAGTCATCAGTGGCTTTAGGAGAACAGCGTTTGTTTGACTTAATTATTATTTGTGCCGTGGTTCTGCGTGAGCTGGTGAAAGGCATGCTGGGTAGTGTAGTCTGCATTTCATACCATCCATGCTGGTGGTGACGTAGGTTCTGGTAGAGGCCGGCTCTGATTGGCTGAGAGGGGTGACTCCATTAAGTGATTGGATGGTGAAAGCGTACCTGGTGTGTGGGCGGAGCCCCCAGATGATGACACGGCGCTGAGTTAGGCCTCGCTGCGGCGGCCGGTAAAGAATGCTGTCATCACACAGAGAACAGGACTCCACCGGTCCCTGAGAAGAAGGCAGATTCAGAGGACTGGGAATGGACTGCTCCAGGTGGACTGGAACTGAGAGGGATGACTGGGTTTGTGAACTTGGGTTATTGATCTGGGCTCAGTGGTCCAACTGGGCTTTAGGAGGGTTCTAACACCTGTCCTCTGTGATTCAACTCTAGGGTGTTTTTCAATAACTGGCTTGGTTCTGGTTCTTTTCAGGCTCGTGTACCTTAGAGGTGCTTGTCCCACAGGTGAAGCACACGACTCTGTAGGTCAGGTCGGACCGCCCTCCTCGCTCCAGCGGCTCGCTCCACTCCAGAGTCACAGTGGTGTCGTTGATCTGGGTCATGATAGAGCGGGGAGCAGAGGGGGGGCCTGAGGAAGCGGGGGGAGAGATCAGAGGTCACAGACAGGCAAACCCACACTGGGTTCAGGAGTTCCTGGTCCCGGATTTAAGGAAGAGAAACCTGAGACGAACAGCTGTGACACAAAAGTCTTATTTCATTCGGTTTTCATTCCTTTTAAACCAGTTTTCTTTACTGCATCTTTCTTTCTTTGTCTGTTTCTGCATTCCTTATTTTCTGAGTTAGTTAGTTTCAGTTAGTTAGTTTCATGAGCCAGAGTTTAGCGCCAACAAAATACATCGTATGGAGGAGTACGAGACTGCTCCTGCCTCATGTCTCTGTGCTGAAAGAAGCACAACTGAATCTAACAGACAAACGTTCAGACATCGCTTTACATTTTTAACAAAAAATTATATTTAAGTGTGTGTTTGAATAAAGACATCATTTTAACACTTTAACATTGATTCACTGATGAATAAATGTTTATGCTATGTCAGTCAGGTATAGTTTCTGGAGTTATTCTTAAAAACTTGGTTTATTATATAAGCTAAACAGTATTTACTGACCTACAATGGGGAAATGTTCTTGTTAAGCTGCTCACAGAAGAAAGAACAGTAAAGGTGAGAAGACGGTGAGCACCATTAACACCTCTGTCTGACGCAAGGATGAATGGTAAAGCATTGGCCTCTGCACCCAGAGATTTGGGTTTGAGTCTTATCTTTGGCACTTATTTTCAGAGCAACCTGAAAAACTCTGACCCTAATATTCAACAATATGCATATGTTTGATGACTGATAAATACTATTTCTACAGAGATTAACAAGAAAAACACAGTGTAAAAGCCATACGGCAGATCCACTCACTTCCTGTATTGCTTTCTATCTTGAAGATTCAAGAGCCAAAAAACTTTATTAATCCCAGAGGGAAATTATTTTGCACACTTTGATTGCTGTCACAGATAGAGGTACACACAAGTTTGTCCTCCCATGATGGTCCCTCATCCAGCATCTCATCCTCTGTTCTCCACTGATCTGTTCTTGCCGTTGAGCTGGCTTCTTAGGACTTAGGAGTTTGACCTGTCAGTCAAAGGTAGACCGTTGTCATAGAGACGAAAGGCTGGAAAATCAGCTCCATTCTGCTCTGGGAAAGCAGAGTTGCACCCCTGCTAAACAGACTTCTTACAGCAAAACCATAATAGGTATCAAAATTGAATGCCAAGGCTTTAATGAGCAACTGGTATCAGTTTTATGCTTGAAGACTAAAAATTGTGGCCACAGTCGCAATTTCAAAATGTAGGACTTCTGTGTTTCTCCTAAAAAGTCTCACAGACAAATGCATTAGAGTCTATCGGAAGAATTCTGGAACTCTCTGCGCATTAAGGCAGCTACAAACTTAAGTATAGGTCTGAGGGCTTAACCAGACACATCATTAGAAAGAAGACAAGTATGACTACAAACGAGTAAAAGAATTATGTTCACAGAGTGAAAACTCTGGCTGTCGTGATGAGTTAAAGACAAAACCTCTGGCTTAAAAAAACATGCCTTAGCTCTAGCTGTGACCTCACTCACTCTAGCTCACACAATACACACTAATTGAAAAGCTAGAAATCTACCAAAAACAACACAATATTTAAACTGCTATAAATCAGAAACTAATAAAATATTAAAAAGCTGAACAGAAGATAATTAGTTGAATAGTTAAAGATTGTTTTAAAGTTTAAACTGTGTCTATAGCTTAAAGTATGCAGCATTCACTGTAATTAATATACAGCCACGCGTCTGCAATTAGGTGAGGATTAAAATATGAGCAAAACGGTGCTAACATATATTCTATAGTCCTGTTAGATGATAATAGAGGATCTATTAGAATCTGGTTGAGGCGCTCGTTCTTGGATCGAGACACAGCGAGAACCCACGCAACCAGCACACATCGCGCCGACTTATTATCGTCATAAGCTGCTGTCACACAGCAATCCGGTATGTCCCGCGCGACGCGGAAGTCCTCCTACTGTACTCCCGAGACATAAATACAGAAACCAAATAAGACACAAAACCAATTGACTGGAACCGTAAATAAATACTGTGTGCGTATAAGGCTGTGTGTGAGGAGTCCGGGGAAGCACGGCGTGAGTTAAACGGCAAAGTGGATTATTGTCCAGTGCCAGCCGGCAGTGGGCGGATATTCAGGTGTGGTGTGGTCTGATTGGGATGTGTGTGTGTGTGTGTGTGTGTGTGTGCTCAGATGGGGCCGCTGCTCCATCAGTGGGGGACAAACTGATGGTTTGTCACAGTACCTTCCCCCTCTCGTACCCGAGTGCCTGTCGGGTTCCTCGACAGGTAGTTGGCCACAACATTTACATTTAGGTGCCCTAGTCTATGTCTTATTTTGAAGTCGAACCTCATGACCCTGGCGTTCTGGTCCTTGGTGGTATGCAGCCAGGTCAATGCGCGGTGGTCTGTCTTCAGCTGAAAAGTCCTCCCTAAAAGGTAATATTTTAAGCTCTTTTTTTGCCTTTCCTACTCGTTCCAGCAGGTCGCCTATTCTCGGCATCGGGTATGCATCGAAATGGGACTGTGCGTTAAGCCGACGGAAATCCACGCAGACTCGGAGGGACCCATCCTTCTTTGGGAGGATCACAACAGGACTGTATTACTCGCTCGTTGATGGCTCTATCACCCCCAGATCTTTCATCATCTCAATTTTCTGGTTTAGTGGTCCCACCAGACACTCTGGCACCCGGTACAGCCTCTGCCTGGACGGTGTTTGGTCGGTGAGGTGGATGGCATGGTGGATCACCGTTGTTCGCCCAGGCATCTGACGAAGAAACATTGGAAACTGTTGTAATAGCCCCTGCAGCTCTTGTTGCTGGGTGTCCACCAGGTGAGTCATGTTCAGCTCTGACTGCTCCCTCTCTGCAGTTTCCTCCCCGTCGTCCTCCTCGTCCCCAGTCACTTTCCGTACCAGCATGGTCGTGACAGGCCCCTTACACTCTTTTAAGAGGTTTACATGGTAAGTTTGTTTCATCTTTCCTTTGTCTGGATGAACAATTTTATATGTCACTGGTCCCATCTTCCAGACCACGGTATACGGACTTTGCCATTTGGCCAGAAGCTTGCTTGTCGAGATAGGCAGTAAAAGTAGCACCTTCTGTTCAGGTTGGTACTGTCTGAAACTCGCGTGCTGGTCATACCACTGCTTCTGGGTATGCTGTATTGCCTGCAGGTTCTTCACCTGGTCCCTGTACTGCTCGAGGCGCGTCCTCATTTCCAGCAGGTACTGTATGATGCCTCTCTTCGCCGTCTTGGCTGCTGACCCTTCCTTGCAAGTTTTCTTTAACAGGTCCAGTGGTCCCTGCATCTGCCAACCATAGAGAAGCTTGAATGGAGAGAACCCAGTGGATGCCTGGGGTACCTCTCGGTAGGCAAATAGGAAAATGGTAGCAACCTATCCCAGTCCTTCCCCGTCTCATTGACAAATTTTCTCAGCATATTCATATGGTTAAATCGTTCTACCAGCCCGTCCACCTGTGGATGTCAGGGGGTCGTCCTGATGGCAGTGATGCCCAACTGTCGGTACAGTTGCCCCATCAGCCGTGACATGAAGTTGGTACCTTGGTCAGTCAAGATCTCCTATGGAATCCGGGAGAACAGTTGAACCATGGCTCGGATGATGTTTGGTGTCTTTGCTGTGCGCAGTGGGAAAGCTTCCGGGTATCGTGTGGCGTAGTCGCTAATCACTAGGATGTATTGATGTCTGGCGCTGCTCTTCTTCATAGTGATTCGCCGGAACGGCTCTGTAAGCACAGGGAGCGGGTGCAGTGGTGCCCTGTGCCGCTGAGGCACAGCACTGGTATTCTGACAGGTTGTACAGGAATTGCAGTATGCACGTACGTCTGTATGTAAGGTTGGCCAAGGTCTTCTGTTGGCCCAGGTGATCAGCCCATGGAATGGCGTGTGCTAGGTGTAGTCTACTAGTTGGTACCACAAGACGTGTTTTTTTCCCAGTGCATACATACAGAATGTCATTCTCAATAAAATACTTTCCATCGCTCAGCCTAGGTAGTTCATCAGCCAAGGCTCTCTTAAACAGGACATGTAACGACTCATCCGCTTTCTCTGCAGTTCAGCAATGTTGTCAGGTACCTGCCAACCCTTACCCTCAGGGCACTCCGCAGCATCCTCAGAGACTGGTGAGCCCAGGTATTTCTCTAAACGTTTCTGTCTACGTGATTTTGCTGGCCCTTTAACCACGCCCTGCAACAAACTGCCGTCCATGTGTGGCAGAGGCTGAAGTCCTGCCCTGGCCTGTGCTTGTGTAATGGCCGAACATGACAAGTTTACTAGGTTTCCAGCATTCCCATCAGTGTTCTGTAACAGGTCGCATAATACTGGTAAGTCACGGCCTATAATCATGTCGGTTGGCAGACTATCTACTACAGCCATAATTAACAAGTATGTCTGACTTTGTACCTCTACCAGTACCTCAGCTCGCGCATATCACTTCACATTCCCGTTGACACACCGCACCCCAACTGTATGTACATAGCCAACATTAGAAACAAAACATGATTTGACAATTGACCTGTCACAGGCAGTGTCCAGTAATGCCTGTAGGCACTGTCCATTTAAAGTCACCTTACATGTGAAGGAACTCCCACGTCTTCTGCGCAGTTCACTGTCCCCTTCTCTCGGGAAATAACAGTACCCTGAAAGCCTGGCCTTGCGTGTGGGGCACACAGACGCTTTATGACCGCCTGCTGACAATAGTAGCAGACCAGCTCTTTGGGCCTTCCGCCTGCTGGTCTCAGGTGTGATGTACTTTCCGCTGCACTGGCATGCCGCCTCTGATCCCCAACCTGAGTGCGACCAGTACCTGGTAATGGTTGAGTACGAAGCTTCTCCTGGTGGGCGTTCTGGTACTGATGAGCTAGCTTAGCTGCTGCTACTCCGGACGCCGGCTCATGTTCTCGAACCCAGGTGCGTGTTTCATAGGGGGGAACCCTCAGGAGCTGCTCCAAGATGATAGCCTCGCCAAGGTCCCTTGGTCGAACTCATCTCTCGTACATGTTCGTCGGACAGTGGTAGGCCGCCCTCAGTGATTTTCCTGCCGGGCCTGAACCATTGACAGTAGGTCTCAGGTGAGATATCGGACCTCTCCAGCAATGCCTCCTTTAGCTCGTCGTACACCTCCTCCTGCTTCTCATCCTTCGCCAGGTATGCCTCCAAGGCAAGTCCCGTCAGTGGACCTACTGATCCACTCTGTGACCACCTGCCTCTCTTGGCGCAACCAGCATTGGCAGCTCCAAACGTGGACTCTCTTCATCCAAGACCGGCTTAGTCCCTTGCAAAATGGACTCGCGTAGGCCCCGGAGCTCCTGCAAATACCGCTCCTCCCTCTGTTGTTGGGCATTCAGTAATTGGTGCATCAATGAGACCATTTCATTCTCGCCAGGAGCGCTGGAAGTCGGTGACTTCTGGCGCTTACTCGCAGATGGCAGGACTATTGGCAGCCAAAGTCTGGTACAAAACCCCAAGTGCACTATCGCTGAGTTAAATTTAACAGCTCCTTCTTATCTTAAAGACCTCATAGTTCCTTATGCTCCCAGCAAAACACTTCGTTCTCAGAGCGCTGGGCTACTTGTGGTTCCTAGAGTGTTTAAATGTAGAACGGGGGGCAGAGCTTTTACCTACCAAGCTCCTCTCCTGTGGAACCAGCTCCCTCTTCAGGTTTGAGAAGCTGACACTCTCTCCTCATTCAAGTTCAGGCTTAAAACCTTCCTTTTTGATAAAGCTTGCATGCTTCTCTCTTCTCCACTCTGTCCTCATCTACAGGTATCATCGGACACAGAGCTATGTCCGTGATGGGCAGCTGCGGGTCCAACCATCCTGCCTGTGTCCATTCTCTGGTCCAACCATCCTGCCTGTGCTCTGTTGTTGCTTGTTGTTGTTGCTGTGCTTTTCTCTCTCTCTCTCCCCTCCACTCTGTCCTCACCTACAGGTATCATTGGACTCAAAGTTTGGCGTCTGTGATGGGCAGCTGTGGATCCAACCATCCTGCCTGTATCCAGTCCCTTGTCTAACCGTCCTGCCTGTGCTCTGTTGTTGCTGTGCTTTTCTCCCTCTCTATCCCCTCACCCCAACCGGTCGAGGCAGATGGCCGCCCACATCCAGCCTGGTTCTGCTGGAGGTTTCTTCCTCGTTAGAGAGGGAGTTTTTCCTCTCTACTGTTGCTGTCAAATTAAATGCTTGCTGTATGTGGGATCTGTTGGGTTTAGTTGTGCAAGGTCTTAAACATTACTTTGTAAAGTTCCGGAGATAACTTTGTTGTGATTTGGTGTAAAAAAATAAATAAAAAGAATAAATACAACCTTTGTCCTACTTAGAGAGCTTCTTCCCCATAACTCATATGACTACCTTTTTTACTGCAGTACGGTCGCGTCGCCACCGCGCAATGGGTGCGTCCCCGACTAAGGATTTTTAATCCTGCAGCAAGCTGAAAAAAATCAGGGTGCTAGTCTCGTTTTAACCACCAGGTGGCGCAAAGACGTGAGGTCCGACTGTTCATTTCTATCTGTGTCTCCACATTAAGCACAAAAAATGTCCTGTTATTGTATCATTAAATGTAGAGTAGTTCATTTTTAAATATTATAGATTATTATGCATCTTTGCTCGCTAGTGCGCGCTGTCACGATCTGGGTTTTTGTTTCCAGTTTTATTTTGGAAGGTCTGAGTTTTTTCCATTTTGTCATGTTCCAGTTCCAGTTCCGCTTTTACTTTGAAGGACTTCCTGTTTATGTCACACCACAGCTGTGTTTTCCCTGTCACCACCGGTCCTCAGGTGCACACACCTGTGAATAATCAGTAATCAGTAGCAGTATATAGTGTCCATCTTACGCACTCTCCAGTTGCCAGATCGTTTGTTCACTCACCCGTTCAGCTTTCCAGGATTCTTACCTCGTTACCTTGCCGTGCTTTTGATCGTGTTTTGTACCTGACCACATCTCCAGCCCAGCCTGTGATTATCCTGTCTGCCTGTGTGAGTCTGACCATTGCCTGTCTTTGACATCCGCCTGCCTTATCCTTGTCTGTGCTGCTGCCTATGACCTACCCGTGTACCGACCTCTGCCTGTCCAACCAAGAGACACAATAAATCCTCTGAAGCCTCACGTGGTGTTGCCGCTGTGCATTTGGGTCCTCCTCCGTGTGTTTCTGACACGCGCTAGTGTTTGTTTTCAATTGCCGAAGCTGCTGATGTCTTTACACAGTTCCCAGGCCAGCCGAGAGAAACAGTCCCTCCTCCAGCCAATCCAATACGACAATATAAGTATAATAACATAAAATAGGTATCTATATTTATTCATCAATCTGTGTCATAAATGTATTTTATATGTATATCTGTACTTTTCTTCCGGTTTGTTGGTCATGAAGAAAAAATACAAAACAAACTGGATTTTTGTTTCTCTTGATATGACAAACGGAATTCAAGTGTTGTTTTTTCGAGGCACGGAGTTGGATTTAAAGCTGATTTTTCGTTTTGAGAAAAAAGCAGAAAACGAAAAAATAAATTGATCTCTCGTTATAGCAGCTTTTAGTTGGTGGACAAACCAAACTCTTAAAATTTACTCAGACCGCAATGACCTATAGTTTGTTCTGACTCTGAATGAAACATAAGAGCCCAAATGACAGATGATGTGTCCAGATAGAGCTTAACCAGAAATGTATGCTTGTCAAATGCAGGCAGCAAGAGAATCGGGGAAGTGACGTCCCAACGATTTGGTGCTGAGGAGCCACTTATTCATAGGCAGATGACTTGGATCAAGTTGTCAATGCGCGCTAGTGTTTATTGTAAATTGCTGAAGTTGCTGCTGTTTTTCTACAGTATGTCCTTGTGTTTAAGTACTCGGGTGTGTCGGGTCCGTGTACGTTCTAAGTTTGATTTCCCCACCAGAGTAAAAGCTGGGAAAACAAGACGAGTCGTTTTCCCAGGAAAAAACTGGGAAAAGCTTTAAATTCATTTATTTGTCTGGTTTTGAAAACACTGTTTTCAGCTTGTTTATTCGTTTTTAAAACAATGCTTTGTGTGTCATGTCTTCTGTCTGTCTCTTTTCTTTTCTTTGCGAATGACCACTTGGAGCTGCTCTGAATGTTGGTAACAGCAGGTTTATTCAGCAACTGTAGTTTCACAAGGGATTAAAAAGGCAAAATGGATCATGTGCTGTGGGCAATCTGCTCGTATGCGGCCCGTCCTCCGCGCTTCTCAAGATTACCCATACATAGTTCACAACTGTCTATAATGTAATCATATAGTGGACTATGTGTTTATGAAGAAGATAAAAATAAATAAACAAAAACTATCCTAACCTTACAACAGTAAAGACTAATTAATACAAAATAAAACATACCTACCTGGACTGATACCCTTTATATTATTTTATTATATATTTTCATTACAATATGAAACACACAAATTACAGCTCCACTTAAAGCATGTAACTGAGCCAGATAACAAATATAATCTTAACCACTTTTTCCATCCATCCATTTTCCAAGCCCCTTATTCCCATATGTGGGATCGCGGGGGTGCTAACCCAGCTGGATATGGGCGAGAGGCAGGGTACACCCTGGACAGGTCGCCAGTCCATCGCAGGGCAACACAGAGACATACATTACAAACATACATACAAACATTCACACACACTCACACCTACGGGCAATGGAGAGAAGCCCTAACCCTAACCATATAGTTCAATTAACCTAATGCACGTCTTTGGACTGTGGGAGGAAGTCGGAGAACCCGGAGAGAACCCACGCAAACACGGGGAGAACGTGCAAACTCCACACTGAAAGGCACCAGGGCCGCATTCGGGAATCGAAGAGAGCCTTCTCGCTGTGAGGCGACGGTGCTACCCACCGCACCACAGTGCCGCCCCTTAACCACTTTTTTTACAATATAAACATATTACATACATACCTGTAGTTTCACAAGGAATTAAAAAGGCAAAATGGACCATGTGCTGTGGGCAATCTGCTCGTATGCGCCCCGTCTGAAGAGACAGCACCACTAGAGTTAGCTAGCTATCTTAAAGGGCTCATATCATGCAAAATCCACTTTTTAGACATTTTGGAGCGTTCCTATGGCTCTATGGGTCACATATGCACACACTGAGCACGGTAGAAATGCATTTCCTGCTTTTTTCACATTTTGAAAATGTAAATTTTCTCACCCAATGAAAACAGACCACGACCTACTCTGAGACCGGGTCCCAGTTGTCGTCACCTTGGTCGGAAGTCCTCCCTGTAAATCCTGAACCACCACCCCCACAATGATCCCGAACCAAAACTGGACTTCCGCCATTTCCCCCCTCTCACTCACCGTGAACAGACAAGCACGGCAGCGTTCAAGTCCTCCCATAGAAATAGTTCGGTTCTTCGGTGTTCTAACCAACACCAAAGTCTATTCACTTTAACAAGGGATCAACAAGTAAGGATTTGTGGGTCACTTTTATTTTTAACGGACCGGTGCCAGAAACACTGCCTCAGCATTTATACGTATGTGCATTTCAAACGAGGGTGCGTACAATGCTGGATTTGTTTCACGGCTCCTGTTGGAAAAAAAGGATCTATTTCTACAGTCCGTCATCCACTCACTGAAGTAAGTACATGCTTGATATTTATAATGTTTTAAAATGTTAGTTTGTCCGTTTAAAATGTAGTAACCTATGTGTGGGGCAAGTTACTAGCTAGCTATGCTAACGGCTAAAGCCAGTCGACCGAGCCTTTGTCCCCTTCAAATGTGCTCATGTGGGCTCCTGCAGCCACACACCTGTGTGGAGAAAAGCTAATGACTAACGGCATCGAGCGGCTACAGGCAGGGAGCGGTGGGTCTAGCGTCTGTCCTTTTTCTGTAATCTCATACACCTGCGGGGAACAGCTGATCGTTATCGCCCTTCCAGCGGCGACAGACAGGAAGCGGTGGATCTAGCTCGCTGTAGTAAGTTTGTGCTTGATACTTGTGATATCTAAATATGTTAGTTGGGTCTGTTTAAAATGCAGTAACCCACATGTGAGACAAGCTAATCGCTAGCGTCGCTAACGGCTACAGTGAGTCAACTGAGCCTTTGTCCCTTTCAAATGTGCTACTCTGAGTTGGTGCAACCACACACCTGTGTGGGGAACAGCTAATAGCGATGGGCCTTCGATTGGCGACAGGTAGGAAACGGTGGATCGAGCTTTTGTCCTGTTGACGTGCTGCCGCTCCTGTTTGTGTTGCGTTAGCCGTTAGCATGCCTTTAGGCCTTTGCACTTTAGAGCTACAGCTGGTCGATCGCTACAAAAAGAAACTGCAGATGAACGCGATTATGTTTGTTATTACCCCGTCCTGTGTCACAGCCTAAATCAACTTGTGATTTGGGGTTATGTCATTGTTCTATCAAATTCTAACATGATTAGTTGGAATGATTACTGTGTTGTGTTTCAAGCTTAGTTGCTAATTAGTCACATCTCTACAATACCTGCTGCTTATCTGGTCAGTTACCTATAGCTTGTACCATAGCCATTATATTTGTAGGACCAATACAATTTACAGTAAATGTAACAGTCTTTTCTATACTGTAGGAGGGCAAATCCCAGTTGCCCACATGCAAGGAGGCTGTCAAACAGAGAAATCACTGCAGACTGTTGGTACACAGACATCTGCTGCCCAGCTCAGGAGTGAAGGTATGTAAGTTTGTATGTACCAACAGTAAGATAGGTAATAGAAGATTTTAATTGGTATATACTGTTTAGATTTTATATTTGAATTGTAACAACTGTTTATCTGTTGTTTTAGCACAGACAGGCCTGTCCTCTTGTTTGGTTTAATTTTTTGTCTGGTATTGTGTGTTCTTATATTAGAGAAGGTTTTGACCTACATAATAATGAACATTTCACTAATCTACAATTCTGATTGCACTACCTTTTGTTTTGATGAGGTGATGGTGAGGACAGCCACAGCTTCCATCTGGTAGAGGACTGCTTCCGCTCAGTCTTCCAAATAGTGATGAGAACAAGGATCACCACATCTCCCTGTTTACCCTACTTTCATGCATTTCGTCTGCAAGGCCCTGCAAAAGCTTCTCCTTCGTCCTCAAACCCCCAGACTTCTTAATTAACTCAGTAACCTATACATTGCACATTGGAGTGTGAAGGTAACAGTTTGTTCTAGCTTTGGAGTAGTGGTGTATTTTTTTGGTTTACAATAAAGTTGGCTTTAACTATTATGTATTTCACTGAACTCTGTTTCTGAAGGGAAAACACTTTTATTTAGGAAATCATAGTATTGAAATTACATGTTTTTCTCTTTCTAATATGGTAAGCTATAAAGTTGAAGCGGCCATAAATAAAACGCATATAAATTATATATAAATAAAGTTAAAAAAATTCTTAATGAGTGTTGCACTCACAAAAAACACATTTTTACTCAAATGGTAAAGGAGTTATTCTGCAGGTGGTCTACATCAATCATACTATGAGTGTTTTAGTGTTTTATCCATCAGGAAACTGCCTTCATCTACAACCCAAGCATGAAGAGATGGCAACTCAGATTCTTCACCCCAGGAATCCTCAGCACCAGCTCACTAGCCTCTGTAGACTAGATACCTGTAACAACTTTAGATACAGAGACATATTACTGTCAAATTTATCATGAATGACAAAAAACATAATTAAAAGCAGTAAAAATACGTTAGGTCAATATATAATTTGAACCAATGCTTTTTGTTCCCAGGAAGGTCATGCAGTGATTGCTCTAAATATTAATGCACATTTTTTACATTTTTTTACACATTTTTTTTTGTCAGAGCAGCAGCACAAGTAAGACAAAAACAGTGAAATGTGTAAATGTAAAATGTATTTATATTATTTCAGCTATGCTCTCAAACTTATTTATTTGTATAATGTAAGCTAAAGTAGTGTTTTCTATTAACGAGAGTTTTCCAGGTAAGTCGTGTTGTGAATATTGAAGCTACACACGCCATTTAGCATAAGCATTAGCAACCGCTAGTCACTTTGCAAATTACATAAATCAATTAAATTGAAGTAAATGCGACATTACCAATGAGACACATCTTGCATCAGCCGAAATGTGGCGACTTCAACAGCCTCCTCTTCAGCTTCAGGGTCAGATTCGGGATCGTAGACGTATGGTTCTACTACGCTACGAACTAGCTGGCTAATGTTGTGCAGTCCTGTAGCGGGTCTTCTTCTGTGGAGGATTTCGTTCTCAATGTCGCACTACTGCCACCTATTGTATCGTAACCGTGCAGTGGCTCGTATCCACGGAGCCAATTTAAAAAAAAAAAAACAATAACAAAAAAGGTATGCGCTTCCGCACAGAGGTGTGGTGAGCAGCTTCGCTTGCGACACGCCCAGAAAACACAGCGTTTGCTGATGGAGAGTGAAAACCACACATTGACAGGGGCAGTGTGGACGATCTACAGGGTTTTATGGGATTAGAATTTACAGAGACCTTACTGAGACATTAAAGTCTAATATTTTTTAGAATGAAAAGTATGATATGACTCCTTTAAAGCTGCGACATTTTAAGCTGAAACATAGAAAAAATGGTTCATAAGTCAACAAAACCATGGCAAAAACAATTAACAAGCCGCTACCATCAGCCTCATTGTGCTGGTAAAACTTTCGTATACTTTTAATAAAGTTTACACACTTTGCCCACGGGCACATTCACATCGGCTGAATTCAAGCCGTTTTCTGGTTAAGTTGTCCAAGAAATAAAATACAATGAACATCAGTTTCCTCGTTTCTCTTAAGCGCAAAAAGTGCAGGTGGTGTCCTGCAAACGATGTGGGCTTTGTGGCTAATTGGAGCACTTTTTGGGGAAAACCTGGGCTGATTAGAAGAGACGGCGTCCATCCCACGTTGAACGGAGCCTCTCTGCTCTCTAGTAACATGGCCATGTTGCTTAGTCCCCCCACTGCTTGACAACTCAGAGTGGAGCCCAGGACGCAGAGTCGCAGTCTTACACGCCTCTCTGCATGTTCTCTACAGCCGCGACCCACTCTTAGTCTTAGTTATCGCATTGAGACTGTGTCTGCTTCTCGACCACCTAAACTATACAAGTCACAAACAAATCAAAGAGGAGTGACTTACCAGAATTTAATAAACATCAAAACAGTTCCTCTTACGGAACAAAGTAACAGTAAGCTAATAAAGTGTGGTTTATTAAATATCAGATCTCTCTCATCTAAATCCTTTTTAATAAATGACTTGATAAGTGACCATCACATAGATCTGTTCTGTCTCACTGAAACCTGGCTGCAGCAGGATGAATATGTTACTTTAAATGAGTCGACTCCAATGAGTCACATCAACTATCATGTTCCAAGAAGTACAGGTAGAGGTGGAGGAGTAGCAGCAGTTTATAAATCAGATTTATTAATTACTCCTAAACCTAAACTTAGTTATAACTCATTTGAGAGCCTCACTCTGAGTCTTTCTCACCCAGACTCTAAAACTCAGAAACCAGTTGTGTTTTGTATTGTTTACCGTCCTCCTGCTCCATATTCAGAGTTCTTAACTGAATTCTCTGAATTCTTATCTGACTTAGTTCTTAGCACAGATAAAGTCATTGTAGTGGGAGACTTTAACATTCATGTAGATGTTGACAGCAACTGTCTCAGCACTGCTTTTAACTCCTTAATAGACACTATTGGTTTTACACAGCAGGTAAATGAACCCACTCATCGTTTTAACCACACCCTAGATCTTGTCCTGACATATGGGGTTGAAATTGATAATTTAATAGTTCTTCCCCAAAACCCTCTGTTATCTGACCATTTCTTATTAACTTTTGAATTTAGCACAACTGACCCTATGACAGCTGGAAAGAAATGTTACTATAGCAGATGTTTATCTGACAATGCTGTTGCCACATTCAAGCAGATGATTCCATCATCTTTTGCCTCAATGTCTTGCAGATACACAGAGAACAGTCACCTTAATCCCTATGAACAGGTTGACTGTCTTGTAGATGATGCTGCAGCTTCTCTACGTACAATGTTAGACACAGTGGCTCCTCTGAAGAAGAAGACAGTGAATCAGAGTGTCAGGACTCGGGCAGGCGGCGGACCCACATGCACAGCACGGAGGCAGGATTATGATCAGACAGAGGTTTATTTCTTTACGGCAGGGTCAGACGGTCCAGGTCATACACGAAATGGTCACGGCAAAAATACAGGCAGGAATCAGGCAAACTCACGGTCAGTAGTAGTCCAGGTCAGGCAGGATACACGGAGACACAGGAAACTCGGAACAAAGAAACACGAACGAAACTCGGAAGACTCATGAAACACAGCCGGATGGAAACAAGGTACTGGAACACGGAACACGAAAACACGGGAAACACGGAACGCTCAGGAAACACGGAACACTAATGAAACTCGAATACAACAATCTGGCAAAGGACTATGGGAAACGGTGGTGGCTAAATACACAGAATGATTACATAATTACTGACAGGTGTGGATACTGAGAACCGGTAAGTGGACAGCTGACTGGAACGGGAAGTTAACAAAATAAAACAGGACATGGCGTGACTACTGGAAAACAACTAGAAACGAAAACACAGATCATGACACAGAGGAGGTTAGCTCCGTGGTATAACTCAGACATCCGCAGCCTAAAGCAAAGGACTAGACAACTAGAAAGACAGTGGCGTTCCAACAAAATAAATGTAAACTGCATTGCATGGAAGGACAGTCTAATGAAATATAAAAAAGCACTTTGTGCTGCTAGAAAAACATATTATTCCTCCCTAATTGAGGAAAACAAAAACAACCCCAGGTTTCTTTTCAGCACTGTAGCCAGGCTGACAAAGAGTCATAGCTGTATTGAGTCTACTATCCCCTTAAATCTCAGCAGCAATGACTTTATGAACTATTTTACTAATAAAATTATCATCATTAGAAAAAACATTCAGCAGCGACTTCTTCCAAATGACAGAAAGCACTGTCTAGATCCATCAACTTTAAATTTATTAAATCCTCTGTCTTACCTAGACAGCTTCTCCCCCATAACTCATATGGAGTTAACCTCAATAATTAACTCTTCCAAGTCGTCCACTTGTCTTTTAGATCCAATCCCAACCAGATTACTCAAAGAAGTTCTACCTTTAATCAGCTCATCCATATTAAATCAAATCAACCAATCTTTACAACTAGGCTATGTACCACAGGCTTTTAAGGTGGCTGTGGTCAAACCTCTATTGAAAAAACCAACCCTTGACCCTGGACAACTAGCCAACTATAGGCCCATTTCAAATTTACCCTTTATTTCCAAGATTCTGGAAAAAATCGTGGCTAAACAATTATCTGACCACCTTAGTGGGAATAACCTGTATGAAGATTTTCAGTCAGGATTTAGAAAACATCATAGCACAGAAACAGCTCTGGTTAGAGTCACTAATGATCTTCTATTAGCTTCGGACAATGGTCTAGTTTCTGTCCTTGTCCTGTTAGATCTTAGTGCTGCATTTGATACAATTGATCATAACATTCTTTTACAGACACTAGAACATAGAATCGGGATTAATGGAACAGCATTGGGATGGTTTAAATCCTATTTGTTGAACAGATTCCAGTTTGTTCATGTTAATGATAAATTCTCCACACGCACAAGGATTAGCTATGGAGTTCCACAGGGTTCTGTGCTGGGTCCAATTCTGTTTAGCCTATACATGTCTCCTCTAGGTGAGATTATTAGAAAGCATTCTATTAATTTTCATTTTTACGCAGATGATACTCAGCTATACATGTCCTTGGAACCAAATGAAACAGATCAACTAGTCAAAATTCAGGGTTGTTTAAAAGACATCAAATCCTGGATGTCCCAAAACTTCCTTCATTTAAACTCAGATAAAACCGAGATTCTTATTGTTGGGTCTAAAAATCTGAGAGAGACACTATTGAGTCAGATAGCCACCCTGGATGGCATAACATTAGCTTCAGATTCTAGGTGAGGAACCTTGGTGTCATGTTTGACCAGGATCTCTCTTTTACATCATACATTAAAAAAATCTCCAGAACTGCCTACTTCCACCTTAGAAATATAGTTAAAATCAGAAGCATCCTCTCTCAGAGCGATGCAGACAAACTGATCCATGCATTTGTTACCTCTAGGCTGGACTACTGTAACTCCTTACTCATAGGATGTCCTAACAGCTCCTTAAAAAGCCTACAGCTCATTCAAAATGCTGCAGCCAGAGTTCTGACAGGACTTAGAAAGAAAGATCACATTTCTCCTACATTAGCTTCTCTGCACTGGCTGCCTGTAAAATGTAGGATAGAATTTAAAATTCTCCTACTCACATACAAAGTACTCAATGATAAAGCTCCTTCTTATCTTAAAGACCTTATAGTTCCTTATGCTCCCAGCAGAACACTTCGTTCTCAGAGCGCTGGGCTACTTGTGGTTCCTAGAGTGTTCAAATGTAGAACAGGGGGCAGAGCTTTTAGCTACCAAGCTCCTGTCCTCTGGAACCAGCTCCCTCTTCAGGTTCGAGAAGCTGACACACTCTCCACCTTTAAGATTAGGCTTAAAACCTTCCTTTTTGATAAAGCTTATAGTTAGAGATGGTTCAGGTCACTGGCAATTATTGTTAGTCACAGGAACCATCTCTTAGTTAAGCTGCAATAGACATAGACTGCTTGGGGACTTAATTTATACACTGAGCTCCTCTGTTTCCTTCTACCTCCTCTGTCCCATAACCTCCCATCATTGTCCCATGTTTAACTAACCTTGTCTCTTTCTGTCCAGTAGTTGTGCTTCTCTCCTCTCTCCCCCCCCACCCCCACTCTTTCTCCCTCTCTGTCCTCACCTACAGGTATCATTGGACTCAAAGTTTGGTGTCTGTGATGGGCAGCTGCGGATCCAACCATCCTGCCTGCATCCAGTCCCTGGTCCTACCATCCTGCCTGTGCTCTGTTGTTGCTTGTTGTTGCTTGTTGCTGTTGCTGTGCTTTTCTATCTCTCTATCCTCTCACCCCAACCGGTCGAGGCAGATGGCCGCCCACATCCAGTCTGGTTCTGCTGGAGGTTTCTTCCTCGTTAGAGAGGGAGTTTTTCCTCTCCACTGTTGCTGTCAAATTAAATGCTTGCTGTATGTGGGATTTGTTGGGTTTAGTTGTGTGAGGTTTTAAACCTTACTTTGTAAAGTGCCTTGAAATAACTTTGTTGTGATTTGGCGCTATATAAATAAAATAAAAAAAAAAAAATAAAAAAAAAAAAATTTAAAGACGGCACCGTGTTAAAAACGAATAAATGAGCTGAAAAAAATGTTTTCAAAACTAGACCCGGAATTGGATTTAAAGCCATTACCCGTTTTAAGGAAAAAACGGAAAAACACATTAAGAGAGGAGACACAGTGTGTTTCCAAATGTTAACGGTTATACTGGATGAACACGAAAATAACTTCTGCTTTGCAGCATAAACCACTTTTAAGTTGTGTGCGAGAACAATTAAACCAGTAGTAATTAGCCAATGTCCTTTAAATGGAAGCTCCAACATTTTACCGGAATGACATTAATCACAATATCTGTAGAGAAACAAACTTTTATTACACAGGCAACACAGTGGATTTGGAAATTTGCTCTGCGCCGTAAACATGGAGTCTGATGTTGATTTAGTCGCAAAAGCAAACTTCACACCCCATCCCCCTACTCCGTATTGGCACAGAGACATTAAAATATTGTCCTCATTCGGTCAATAGGTCTAAAATACTTTAGCTCCGAGACAAAGAAAAGCTCCATGGGAGATCGGGCAGCATCATCAGCTGCACCTACATAGGCTGTGGGACACGAAAAACTTTCACTTGACTTTTTTTAAACGCTCTTCTTATGGTATTTAACACAAGTCTGGCAGACTACCACTGCTAACTTGTAGAGAAGATTATATAATAAAAATGAATAAATTGTAATAAACTCTCTCTGTGGTATGCCAGAACGCCAGGACTCAGCAGATCTCTGATCTGCATTTGTTATTGTTCTGCATTTATTGATTCTGCATGAGTGATAAGGACTGTTTTACACTTATTTAGCTGAAGACAAAACTCAAAAGAGATCGAACAATTCGCTCAGCTGCCTAGTCTGTGGAACGCTCCCAGAGCATGCGAGAACACAACTGTGGACTGTAGACTGTGGACGTTTCGTAAAACGTATTTATTTAACAGAAAAAAAGTCGGCAAAATCCAGAGTCGCTCAGATTTTTTTGCGGCATCTGATTCTCCTGCAGGAATAATATCATAATAAAATCGAACGCTGTAAGTGGGAGCACACACTCGATCTGTCTAAGCAAACAATACAGCTGCTTATTTCGGTTTTGAACTGCCATAACTTGGAAATACTACTATACTAAATACTACAATTGTCTGCTAAATAATACAGGCAGCCAGCCCTATTAGTCATTTGTTATTATCTTGTAGGCCAAAATATAAAAATGACATAACAACGCTGATTGTTCAGTAATTACAACATCTCTGCTTCCACCGAGATTCGAACCCGGGACAAAAAAACTGCCGGATCAAAACTGTTAAACAATAACTAACCATTACACCACCAAGACATTGTTACGTTGGGCCCACATAACATGGTCTTAGTACACCGTCATAGTGGCCAGTGTGGGGGCTGATCGCCGCCTATAGGCCAAAAAGATGTAACACACGCTCCAACGTGGTAAAAACAAGGTGATAGCTCGCTGCAAATGAAAACTGATTGCCGTAAAGACTGACACTTTTAAGTGCTACGACTGTAGAGTGACTAATGTGACTAATGATATGAGTTCCCCCTGGTGGTATGAGGGCCGAACCATAACATGTTTAGCCTTATTCAGCCATGTCAGCCACGCCTTGCCCTACACATAAGACGTGCATTGTACAATTTAGACTTGTTTCGTTAACTCTTTTTTGCTTAGTCTGGTTTTCTTTGTTATACTTGTTTTCCTGTCCAGGAGTCTTTTTTTGGTTTTGTCATGAAGCTTTTAATTAGAAATAGTTATATTTTCATCTATTCTTGTTTAGTGTGGCTCTGACTCGGTCCTAATCTGCCATGTTGTTTGTCGGATCATGACACAAACAGACTGCTCTCAGAACTGTCTCTATAGTTAGTATTTGATTACACAGGTCAGATATTAAGTTTTTGTGATCAAAGCTCCACCTTTTAGTTTTACCACGGAATTGCGTCATTGGTGCTAAAAATGGGGATGGCTACATTAGCATTTTAACATACTGCAGACAGCACAAGAAGGGGGGCTGCTGATAACTGGCTGGAAAGGCACTGGTATGAGGAGGGTCAGCGCCTGTAAGTCAACTGGAATCAGTGAAAATGAACCGCTGCGTCTGTATAATAACTGATGACAGTGAGCTGTGTGACGTTCAGATGTTTCAGAGGAACAGATGGAGACAAGTCTGAGCAGACACACCTCCCTGACTCCTGCATAGTTCATAAATGACAGCATCTGCTGCTTTATGCTACTGGATGTGTGGAGTCTGACACATCTGACAAAAAACAAACCAGCAAAGCTAAATCAGAAAAGAGTAGAAGCAGCGTCTTACGTGTGCAGGCAGCCTGTGGTGGGTCTGAGTCGGCTCTGTAGAAGTCAGAGAGGCACGGGCAGTACGCTGAGCCTGGGACCCGCGTGTTGCTGTTGGCTGGACACTGGCTGCAGCCTCCAGGTCCAGAAGCTGCTTTAAACCGACCTGAAGGACAAGCTAGAGAAAAAGAAGCGGGTCAGTACCAGCATCTGGCTGCTGTTATCAACAGACACAAAGCCATAGCTGGTGGTTCAGCTCCATCGGAGCAGCTCTGTGTGCACTGAGGGGGCTATTACAGCTTCTCTGAGTCGTTGTGTGTGGGGTTGAACTGGGCTCTGGTGTGATCTCTTGTTATAGCAGAACAGACCAGAGGTGGACGCCTCTCATTGTTGTGTGTGTGTCTCCTTCCTCCATTGTCATTCAGGAGCCATTAAAAACAGTGAGCCACAGACTGAAAGGAAAAAGTGTTGTAAACTAAAAGAACCTAATTATTGTAATAATTTGGGGTCAGCTGCCGGTCAAACTGATGAAGTGCTGGACGATGGATGGGATACGTTGACGAGAAGAAGAAATGTTGAGAATGTGTTGCAGAGAAAGGAATGATTTTATGTCATGTGGTGAGGAACATCACAGGGAGACGAGGGAGGAACGTCCACAGACACAATGAGAGACAGGAAGTGGCCGTGGCTCCAACAGGATGTGGAACGTGCTTCCATGATGTCATCATCGCCTGTGTGTGTGTGTGTGTGTGTGTGTGTGTGTGTGTGTGTGTGTGTGTGTGTGTGTGTGTGTGTGTGTGTGTGTGTGTGTGAGAGCACACACCGAACAGACGTTAACCTCTGACCCCTTCCCTCTGATGGGCCTCCCCCCCGGGCGACCTTGGCTGGCACTTCCTGGTTGCAGTCGCTAACCTCTGAACCCACAGAGAATAACAGGAAGCTTTGACCGCCAAACTGAGCGTCGCCTGGCTGCTCCTCTCCACCAGCTCACTGGAGGAGAGCAGGGCCTCTGATGCTGGACCCAACAACTCAACATCATCAGTGAGAGGTAATAAAAGACTGGCCAGGCCACATTCCTGCTAGATTAGTGCTCAGGCCAACATGTTGCCCTGTGATAGCTGTGATGACAGATGAAGAAGCCGATGAGAACATTCCTGAGTTTATGAGCATCATAAACCTGTGTATGTATGACTGGAGCCTCATCCAGACGCAGACGATTTAACTTCAACTAGACTCCAACGATCGACACAGAGAGCGTTTAATGTGTTTAATGTTGTGTTTGGTGTCTGCCTCTTAAATGTATTAATGTCTATCAGCATTGTTTTACAGCTGATGCGTGAATGGGAACAAAACCACACTAAATAATAATTTGGGTCTTATTGATCATGCATTGGGGAAATTAACCTCTGCATTTTTACCCATCACCTGAGTGAAGTAGTGGGAGGTAGTGCAAAGAACTTTGAACCTGGGACCTTCCGCTTCCCAAACCAACGCTCTACCAAGTGAGCTACCAAGCCACTCAAGCCAAAACGAGACCACAGTTGAACACAAACATCATGTGAGTGAGTAGTCCTCTGTCTTTAAACGTCTTTAGCTTCTCTCTGTTTACACTGTTGTCCACATTCACAGCGGGAGAAATCTGAAAATGCCTCTGTTCTGTAAACTCAGTGACATGATGGAAATGGCTGTGAGTCTAATAAAGCTTTAGGTCTCACAGGTTTAAGATCTCACTCACCTCGACACCTCACATCGGGTTCACCCGCTTCGTATCCGGGGCGACAGGAACAGCTGGATGTGGGCTGCCCCACCCACTGCCCGTCCTGACCGCACAGCATGCTGGGAAGCTTTGACTGATCTCCGGGCGGTGTCATGGCGTTTTCCACACAGACCCCCTGAGCCTGGAGGTGAGAAGAGAAGGAGGCTGTAACTCACACCAGTGATCTGTAGGAAGGTGGAGCTGTGAACCTGTGATTTAACTGCAACTCTAGGAGCTGGTGCTTTTACATGAGTGATGCTGGAGGTTACCTGCTCCACCAAAGCGTGGGGAATGGTTTCAGGGAAGGCAGCAAAGCCGCGGCGGAGGGGCGGGCACTTCCTGTAGAAAGCTCTCACAGAGAGCAGGGCCATGCAGGCGCCCTGGCTCTGGAAGGCCAGGTACAGCCCGGCCCGGCTCAGCCGCTCCAGGCGCAGCAGCTTGACGTTGGAGCGGCGCTCGGCCCCGCGGCGCAGCAGGTGGTCGGCCGCGACTGTGGCCACCTTGGTGTAGGGGTTCTCCATCCAGGCCGGGTGACTGGGCGTGGCCTCGTCGCTGTCGGAAGGGTAGTAGAAGAGGTTGAAGGTCTCTTTACAGTGACGCTGGTTCAGAGCAGAACACTCCATCATGGTGAACCTGCAGAAACATTACCAGCACCTCAGCCTCAGCAGATCATAACCTCAACACTCATGATGGCCACACTAACCGGATCTCCACGTAGAGCATGGTCGCCGCTCTGCGGGGGATCCAGCGCGTCCTCAGCCAGTGGGAGCTTGGATTGTCTGGGGTGCAGATTTGATACGTTCGCACGCTGTTCATCTCGTCATCCAACCCGCTCAGTTCCTCCCACTGCAGACACACAGACATAAGCATTCAGGCTAGCTGCTAAGCTAACTCCCTGGCGCTCAGCGAAGGTTTACCTCCGAGTCCGTGGGATAGTTCGTCCAACGAAGGTCAGACGTTTCCAACTTGGTGTTCATCAGTACCTCTGAGAGAGACAGACGGGCAGAAAGTGAGACAGATACAGGATGTAACTGATGTGATTTTTACTTTTCCTTATCCATAAGGCCGAAACACAGCAGGAGCACCGTCACCATGCCAACTATGTTTACACCCGGGATGAGCTGATGTCATAAAACACTCAACTTTGTCCGTAACTTCAAGCTTCCATGAGAAAATAAGGGGGATGCAGAGAAGGCAGAAAAGTTTGTGGAGGAAACAAAGATTGGAGAAGAGACCTGTGCAGAGAGAAGGTAAGAGATTAAAGCATCTCCCTTTTCTGATTACAGGCAACGTAAAATCTCTGGATAATAAAATGGACAAACTGGCAGCTCTTGTGAGAGAGGAGGACATCTTCCTGTGTATGTATTTGTAGTATGGTGTGTATGTGTGGGGTGGGGATCTCAGTTTACAATTTGATTCATCTGCTGCCACAATACACACCTCGGGTTCAAAGGCTGCCTGCCACAATTAAAACTGTTAAAAGGTGGACAGATGAGGACCGCGTTGCTCTGCAGAGCTGCTTTGAAGACACTGACTGGGAGGCTCTCTGTGAACCTCATGGGGAGGACATTGATGGACTGACAGACTGCATCACGGATTATATTAATTTCAGTGTGGACAACCATGTACCTGATAAAACTTTTGTCTGCTTTCCTAACAACAAACTATTGGTCACTTGTGACATCAAAGCCACCCTGAATGAAAAGAAGAAAGCATTCAGGTCGGTGACAGGGAGGCAGCTAGGAGTGTCCAGAGAGAGCTGTCAGTCAAAACCAGGGAGGGGAAGGAGGCTTACAGGAGGAAACTGGAACACAGACTTCAGAACAACAACACCAGGGAAGTGTGGAGGGGCATGAGGACCATCACTGGCTAGAAGTCCAGCAGCCAGGTGACTGAGGGGTCCAAGGACAGGGCCAACGAACTTAATAAGTTCTTTAAAAATCCCAAGACTAATCTCTGAAACATGGCATTGCAGTCTATTTGACTGCAAATAATGTCATACTGAGGGAACACTTGTGTGCTGTGATAAAAAATAGTGTGTTACTCATGCAATGTTTATGAATAATAAAAAAGTTTCAGTTCTGTCTGAACTTTCAGGATGAATATCTCAAAAAGCCTCAACTACTTCTAAACTGGACAGAGGAGCACCATGCGGCCAGCTCAGTTGGTAGAGCGTCGGCAAAAGGTCTGCGGTTCGATCTCCCGCCTCGTCATCAGGTGAAGCTAAACACTTGCTCAAGGACACACCTGATGCCATCCACCCCCTTGGGGGTGGATGGGGGAATGGGTGCCCTGATAGCTCAGCAGAGAACAAAATTCCCCACTGTGGGACTAATAAGGGACATTCCTTTCCTTCAGCCAGAGGCTGATCAGTATTAGGTCACTAAAGATCCTTCCTACCTACCTAGGCTGGCACCTGTATCTGTGTATTATATAGTACATGAGTAATTTGATATAAATGTGGGTATATGTGTTATATGCAGGTATATGTGTATACATACAGTATGTATATTGCTAATACTTTTTAAGAATTTCCAGTCAAGTTTAAAGAGAACCTCTTCATGAACCTGGGAACTTAAAAGCCTTTGGTACCGTTTTAAAGTTCTATCAGTCTGTTCCTCGCTCATCTTGGCCCATTTAAGGCTCAGTGTTTGAGAAGCTGTGTAAATAAAGCCTGGTAAAATCTCCATGGAAACGGCCTGAAAGACACTGGAACCCTGCCCAGAGCATTAGTGCCTCTTTAACACCTCTGCATAAGCCTCCAAAGGAAAAAAAGCCCTGAAGCCTCCTCAGGAACCTACTCAGGAACCTCCTCATGCTCCGTTAGTGGCCCTTATAGAGCTGAATGAGACAGAACAGCTGGGTTCCTTTACTGTAGACTCACGCAGAGCTGCAGACACTCAGAACCTGAAGCTGTCTGAGACAGGGAAGGGCAGGTGAAGAAGAGCAGGCTCAACCCAACATGAGTAATGGGATGTAAGCTGGGACATGGAGGTTAAGGAGGCTCGACCCAGGAGCTCAGGATCCAACTGATGTCCTGTTTCACTGATGTGCTGTCCTCAGTAAAAACCGTGCTCACGTATCCACGGTTAGGTGAATTCTCCAGGGCCACTGTACCTGCATCTCTTTGCTTGTCAGTCACAATAAATGACTGAATCCTCTGATGGGCCATTGTGCTGTTCACACCCAACACATGAATTAGATCTCAGATTTCCTCCACCCTGACAACTTTTTATTCCAACTACACAACTTCCAAAAGCCAGGATCGATTTCATAGGTCAGGTCAAAATCAGGTGTGGCTCTGGGTTAGAGCTGAGTTGGGAGAATAATGCATCAAGTCCATGAAGGTCCTCACAAACACAAAAGAATAAAAAAAGCGTGAGTGCTCAGGTTTCATCCCTGTAGCAACATCACAGATTGGGTGTCTGATCTCCCACAGCCCCCGAACACCTCAGCATGATGTGACAGAGGGCAGTAGAGTCAGTGGTTCAATAGGTAGAGTTGGCTCCCTCAGGTCATGTGCCCAAGTGTCTTTGGGCAAAGAAACTGAACTCCAACCGCCCATGGGTCACAGCCAGTTGGGTCCACATGCTGACAGTTTACTGTCCAGAGCAGAGTCACCACTGTCACAGCAGTCGGGTTCAGGGAGTTGAAGACGAGACGGGTCTGGTCTTTGGATACTGGGAAGGTATCAGAATTACCAAACCAGCTCATACTTGAGGTTTTCAGCCGAGTTTAGATACCGGTACTAAAGAGGATGAGGGGCAGAGAGTCCTGGTCTCTGCGTAGACCCACAGGAGCCGGATTGTAAAATGTGAATGGATTGATGTTGAGTATACACGCTGGGACACTGGACCACATCCCAAATCCCAGAGAGAGAGAAAGAGAGAGAAAGAGAGAGAGAGGTTTAGATGCCAGTACACACACGAATTGAGCCTACTTGTATAAACATCCCGCCAGGGTCGTCATGGTGATTTTCGTGTCCTCACTTATCTCCACACAGTTTATGTGTGTGTTCTCGTGCTCAGACTTGCTCTGCAATATCCTAACTTTGTGCCGATGTTCTTTCTGCTTCATTCCACCATTTTTGGGATAGAAGGACGTCTCTGGTTTGGTTCAGACCAGAGACATGAGAACCCAGAGCTGCAGACTGAACCTGCGGCAGCAGGGAGACACTGCGATTTCCTGTGATTGGAGCGGAGCGAGCTGAGCCTTTAACTGCAGCCCTGACAGAGCCTCATGTGCAGAAAGAAACAATCATTAACTCATCCTTCGCTCAGACGAGAGTCAACTAGTTATTTGTGGTCGGTACCGTCCAGAACCCAGACCCCCACACTTCACCTACAGCTGCTTCTGATCAGAGACAGATGATGACTTCTGCTGGAAGTAGGACCTGAGTGAAGGCAGAAAGCGTCTCATCCAAGCGTGTTCAGGTTCACACACATGTCTGGACTCACGCTGGTTTTCTGCGTTCGACTGCGTCATCCTGACTGTGGTTGACAGTTTGATGGATGATTTGGCTTCAGTAGATGTTTCACTAATTTTCACTTTTAATTCCTTTGTGGGAGCAAAACACTACTACGCTGCTGCGTCTATTCTGATCCAGTAGCTGACAGACCAGAACAACCACTCATCTAAAATAGAAATTCTATAACATTAGAAATGTGTCCACTATCCTAAAAAACCTTCTGCAGAGCAACAAGGACTATTCCCCGCCAGCTTCTATCCCATCTGTGTTTGGTTTCAGTCACATCTTCAGTGGAGTTCATCAGGGTTCTTTTCTTGGCCCAGTTCTGTTTTCTCTACGTTCAATTATGTACCAGACATTAATATGTAAAAAGCTGTAATGCTTAACCTTCAAAGAAACAGTCTATTGGTTCTGTTACTTAGTGTCACAAGGTGAAACAGCTTTTTCACTATTTTGGAAAATATAAAGTCCAAACCCAACAAACAGACAAGTCTGGTGACAGGATCAATGGTAGAAACAAGATTCACAACAGCAGAGTTTAGAGAAACTGAAGACTTGCGTCTACTGAATCAAGACAATGAAGATTTAATTCAGATGGAACTCAAACTCACTGTACACTGTCCTTCAAAGTCAACTTCAAAAACTTAAACAAGTTTTACATGTGCTTAACACAGATGTGAATTGACTGAAGTGATCCCTGAGATTCAATCTTTTAAAGTAATTTGTGAAGAGTTTTCAACAGTAAAACGACTGAAGAACAAGCAGAAGGTGAAGCTCAGTTTTAGAGTTACAATCTTACTCAGCATCAGCATTTCACATGTGGGTGAAACCTCCAAAGGGCCAATCACCAGATTAACCAACCTGCACTTAACATGTAAATCCTCTCCAGAAATTAACTCCAGCATCTTTAGGAGGAGCTGGATCTGGAGTTAAATAGAACCAAGAGAACAAAGACGAAGCAACAGATGGAGACACACCCATGAGCAGAGTTATGATAATGAGCCTTAGAGTCAATAGAACATCAGCCCCAACACTTAACACCCTAGGACTCATCTGAAAAATTTCCATCCTTCAAGCATTAACCTCAAATCAATAGTGACATAAAACATAAAAAAGCTCTCTGCAGAAAACTGGAGAAAATGAGAAGAATCAACCTGAAGTCTGCAACAAATGAGTGGAATCAACCTTGAAACAACAGGAATAAACTATTAGGGCAAATACTAGAAAGATACCATAACAATGGATCCATATGAGTCATGTTTGTAATCCAGTGATCGCATGCAGTTGAAGGGTTCTGCAGTTGATTCGGGTTCTTAGACTCAGGTTCTACAGTTGGACACGTCCTAAATTAGTCTAGTAGATGTCATGATGTTCATTCTTTGCGTGAGGTGGGTCCGTGGAGATGTTTCTTATAGGCCTCCTCTTTTACACATCACTACACAAAACGTCTATTGTTTCTCCAGCTGCTAGTTTTCTGGTTTGGCAGGAAGCTGCGGATCCGAGTGGTTCATGAAGTCAACGGGCCGGTTAGCTGGTGAAACAGAAACCAATGCTACTGCTTCATCTCAGGTGAAAACCTAATGGATGAAACCAGCCTTTTTGAGTCTCCAAACACATAACACACAATGTGACAAACGCTTATTTATGCTGAACTACACTAATCAGGTCAGTTAACATTCTGAGGAGATTAAAGTCTGAACCGTTCCTGAACTAGTGGTTTGACTTTGATTATTCCTACTGTGCATCTTCACTGATTTACATTCATTTCTTTCAACTATTAATTCTGACAAACAAAACTGCATAAAACAAATTGATCCAAAAAACTGATGTTTATGTTAATTCATGAAACTAAAATCAGAAGCAACCGTTTATCGTCTCATTGATGAAGTTGAAGCCCCAGACAAAATAAGTTTTAAAATAAAATAAGGTTTAAGCCATCTACAATGTATTGTGAACTAATTGGAGTTGGCCCAGTACAGCATTATGACAGAACAGAACCTATGATTCTGTGTCAAACCCTGAGAAGAACAATTTCCTCCTTGGAAAATTTAGGAAAATCAGAACTTTCAGCTACAGCTGATGAAGCTGTTGCTGTTCCATCAGAATCCACCAGAATCGTCTTCATGAGCAACCTGAGTAGCAGAACTGGCTGCTTCTCCTGCAACAACTGATCTGACACGAAACAGATCCTTACAAAGTTCAAATCAACCACAAGGCACAAATCTGAAGAGTTGATGTGAATGTTAATAAATCGTTCTGTGAACGTTGTCAGAGTTGGAACATAAGGCTCTGGTCAATCCGGTCAGAACAACACAACTAGACTAAATAGTCTACAGACTCTTCACACACATCAGAACACAAGGCACATAAACCTAAGTCTCTGTAAAGAAGAGTTGTCCTTCCAACAGAACCACACTGGGTTCATCTAACAGAACTGCACTGGCTTGGTTCCCTCTCATTTGTTCTCAAATCAAAGTAAAATAACACAAGACCAGCTCTAAAATCTAAAAAAACTGGTTTACTCTTTGAATTATAAACAATTAATTCACCAGTTTTAATGAATGTGACTATTATTGTTATTATGGTTTTTATAACAGTTTAAAGTACTAATGCTACATTAAAAACACTTCATTACAATTTAAATACTAGCAGAAACAGGAAGAACAACTTGGTGCTGTTGCATTCGGACGGTGCAGGTTCTGGTTCTTCACTGTTAGTAGAATCTTTACGGGTCGGACTCTCACCTTCCTCGCCCCCGCAGCAGCTCAGCAGCAGCAGCGGGATCAGGAGCCCACGGACCCACGGACCCAGACGAACCTCCATCTTCTCAGACCCGAACCTGGGTCCGATCACACCTATGGATCCGTGACCTGTGCCGTCACCTCTGCTCGCTCTCCGGCCCCGTGCGTCTCATGGAGCCCAAAGTGTTAAAAAGCTTCTTTTCTCGGAGTTAAAGGTCCAAGATGGACGCTTCGGAACCAGCTGCCGGTCCAGAAAAAAGCTGTGGGCATCTGCCGGGCTGTCCCTGGGGCCTAACCCCTCATCCCTCCATTGCGCCTCCTTTATCTTTCTCCGTCAGCACCGAGGAGCGAGGTGCGCCAGTCTGCGAGGTGAGGGGCAGTGGGAGGCGCCGAGGCTCGCGGACACGGGTCGGGGAGACAGCTGGAGGGTGGGGTACAGTCCACGCGACGCAAAAGCTCACGCGCTTCAAAACATTAACAAACCAAACCCAGGCCGCCGTGCTCTGGTTCCCCGGTTCGTTTAACTGCTCCCGGTCAGACTTACTAATCGGAACTAGAGAAAAAGTTCGATCCAGGCTGCAAGGCGCAACTTCTGACTCCTCCCCTACAGGTTTATATCGCGAGCCACGCCCCTACAGCTGCTCTGAGTGTTTGAGGCGCTGTCAATCATCACAAAAGGCGGGTTCTGTGTCTAAGTGAAAACCTGTTGCTCTCATTGGTGATACTTACATACTAAACATATCTTCTATTTGATTCATATTCTTTGATTTTTGGTTTATAATTAAGCTGTAGTCCTCAGATTTAATAAGCAAATAATAATGAATAAATTTAATGTTAATACAATATTGTGCAAATAAAATGCACAACTTATACAATGAATCGTATAAACTGACTGAACAGTTTTTTTATTACTATATGCAGTAGTTCTTGCTACAGTAACAGTTGAATAACATCAACAATAAGTCCTGCAGAACAGTCTGATAAAACTGGCTGAGGTTTGAATTTCACACCTGGAGATGCAGGTGAGACATTACACTCCAACACAAAAGACAAAGACAGAGAGAGGTAGAACCAGAGGGGAGGGTCCAGTGAGGTCCGAGGTCAGGTGTCACTTCCCTTTGTGTTTCTGTCTGTCTCTGTCAGGAAGAGTGAACGAGCGGAGAACGAAACAGCCACAGGACGCTACAGAATAGAGTCAACTATCTCTGACTCTCTAGTAGCTCATCTCTCACCACAGTGTTGTCTGCTGAATCCATCTACGAAGAGACTGAGGTTCTGTGGAGGTTCAGCCTCTGATGACAGTTGATGACTCTGAGGTAGCTCATCTGTAATCTGCTGGGGTCCAACTCACACCAGGTTGCTCAGTAGAACCAGATCTGTGCTGTTCACTGGACTCTGGAGGAGGATGCTAGTTAAGATAGCGCCCCTCATGGACTCTGAGCCTCTGCATCAGACAGTGGAGGCTCTGACTCCTCAAAGCAGGAAGCAAGGTCACCACAGCTGTTAGACTGAAGAAAGGTTATGGTTAACTTCACATATGTAAGTTTTATTTAACAGAATTTGTAAATTTGTCTAATTTACTTTGGTTTTACTGAGGTGAATAATTATGTATTTTAAAAGATTTCAAAGTAAAAGCATGGGGACACTGACTAACACCTGAGTGTTGGTCACTTTCGGTGGAAAGCCTTTTACTGCAGTTCTCTTCTTTGGATACGTGGTTCTGTTCTGGTCCTGCTCATCTATGTGCTTCTAAATGACCCGAGTGAAGTTCTACAGAGTAGAACTGAAGCTCATGGATTCTTATATTTATTTTATGCCTTTGCTTCACTTACAAACAAAACAAAACTTCATGAGTAGCTGCCTGCTCAAGGACCACTTTCCTGGAAAGTCCAGGATCACGATTCATAGGTTCAAGGACCCATGAAACCAGATCTCCTCTCCAGATTCAAAGGAACGATCTGAACTCAGCGATGACTTGCTAAACAGAGGTCCTACTGGTTTTATTGGGACACTGGTGAGTCTGCAGGACATGTAGACCACCCACAGGAAACATCCCCCCCTTCACCCCACCACGTCGCCATGGTGACCCCAGCACAATGAAGGTTAGAGCAGGAAGGAGCAGCTCCTGCAGACAGAACTGGTGACTGGATCAGAGCCAAGTTTAGCCCTTCACTGTTTTATGTTACATGTCTGATCTGGAGCTGGCTGAGACAGAAGACAGAGCCAGGATCTGCTTTAGTCTCTGAAACCTGTTTCAATAAGGCCACTGGGACCCAACATGAACACATCAGTGCTAATTATTAACCACAAGACAAGTACCAGCATCAAAACTTTATTAAACACAACTAAATAAACACATGGCTGAAGCTCAGTGGGTGGAGAACTTGGGCAGCTGGTTTCCCAGGATGACCCGTCTTTCCACACCTGCCTCGGAGATGCTGGCCAGTCGGATCACACCCCCGCTGGAGCCGTCTCGTTCCATCGCCAGGGACAGAGCTGAGGAACAAACACACATGAAGAAAACATGCCACTGTGAGGGGACTCCTGCTCCCAGCATGCCTTGCAGCAGCACATACCTGCAGCAGTGAGCTCCAGACATTCATCTTTGGCCAGTCCAGGTTTGTAGTTAGAGTCCATGAAGCCGTAGATATAGGTGCTGCCGCTGCCACCCACCGACACGGGCTGCCTCACCAGCATCCCACCGATGGGAACACAGTAAACCTGAGGGGGAGATGGGTGAGACAGGCCACGATGAAACCAGTCCCTACACGCTCATCCTGAACAGTTGAATGTCTGTTTCATGCACAGTAATCACCACCCACCTCAGTATCTGCATCTCTGTTTGCAGACATAATAAAAACATACATGTTTTACTCTTCCTTGTTCATTCCTAATACTGAGCTGCTAAAAGATGGGGAACAAATAAAGGCATTCTTATTCATATTTACTGATCTGTCTGCCGTTTATCAGTGAACACTAGGAAACACTAGGTCTTAAACCTTACTTTGTAAAGTGCCTTGAGATAACTTTGTGATTTGGCGCTATATAAATAAAATTGAATTGAATCAGTTACAGCCACAAAAAAAAGAGATACAGGTTAAACCAGTCGAATTAAAATAAAAGTGCTATTTATAGTATAAGTTGAAAAGCATCTGAAACAGTAAAAGCCTTTTTTGTTTTATTTTACACCTGAAAACACCAAACTAATCCCTTTAACTCCTGCTGAGTCATAAACATTTTATTTTAATTTCTCAATTAACATCTGTCACTGTATAACTGAGAATCTTCACAGACATCATTTAACACCCAATAAAGTCTTAGAGAGCACAACTCCTCAGCTCAAGTGAAGGTTGAGACATTCAATGATGTCAGGGACTGTAAAATGTTACTAGTACAGGGACAGATTTGCCTCCATCACCTAAGTTCACATTACAGTGACACACTGATTCCATAACACCAACGCATCTACCCAGTCAATGAAACAGTTGAGCACAGGTGTAACAGCCCCATTTACTGGCCAGAGAAAAAGTGAAGGCAGGTCAGAGGGTTGGTGATCATTAAGCATGTAATGCTGCAGTTTGTTTCCTACACCAACAACCATGAACACACACACACACTACTCTGTGCAGCATGTGCTCATCTCTGCAGGTCGACCACCTGTTCTCAGGGTGTTTTACTGTGGACCTGTACCTGGCCTCCCTTCCTCCGGTCCCAGCCGGCCACCAGGATCCCAGCCGTCAGTTCCTCTCTGTAGCGGTAGCAGCTCGCTCTGAACAGGTGGGCGGCCGTCTCCACTAGAGGAGGCTCATCCAGCTCGATGCTGTGGAGGTGAAGTACACATGAAACCGTGCACCTGGACTGGACAACGGTGCTGCCAATTAAAAAAGCGAGTGTTACCTGTGGAAGCCCAGCTGGTAGGTGACAACGTCAGCGACGGCCTGGGTGTCAGCGGCCGACCCGGACCTGCAACACGTAGCATTTAAAACACAGGACCAGTGCAGGGGTCGGTCCAGGTTCCAGAACATGATGCCTCCAGAAACACTTCAGAGTCAAAATCTATTTATGGTCAGTTCATGTGCTGCATAAAACAAGGATGCCGGGCTTCTAAAGAAGATCTTTATAAATCTACAAATACATACAGAATAAATACAGTTCCATTCCCCTCAGTCTCCTGTCCTCACACATAAAACCCAACACAAGCAGTAGGGAGATTCTGGCACAATTCCCACTATACTGTAAGTAAAAGGAGGACCAAATAATATAAACGTCTTATATAAACGTGGCTGTGAATTCTGGAGGCCTCCTGGTTCTGGCTGAATTCTCTACATAATTTAGCTTTTGGAAATCCTTAACAGGTTCTGGGCTTATGGATGTTCTCTGGGTTCCAGGCATCCTCCTATCACTCTCAAAAGGTCCTGAGTTTCTAAACCAAATCTTGTGAGGCTTCTGTAAACAGCTACTCAAATACCTTGGTTTTAGCCAAGTGTTTAAAATGAGCCCCAAAAACGTGTTCTAGCCATTAAAATGTTAACATTAGGGTTGAATCGATATTATCGATAATAATCAATGACAGAAGATCGATAATGATTTGCTGTTATTGATTAGGTCAGCTGCTCATTTTGCAGAAAAGCGTGATGTAAACAAATGCAGCCACTGGTGATATGACAATGTCAGACTAGGGTTGTTACCATATCAATAAACAAAAACAACAACATAAAAAATTAATATTAATAATAATTCCTTTATAATTTTTTCTTCTGCATTTTACGCATACCCCATGAGGGAGCAGTGTGCTGTTAAAGGCGCCTGGGAAATGTCTTGCTCAAGGACACGTGGTGCCAGTAGGGGATCAAACATATGTTAAAGCTGGGTCCTTCTGCTTCCCAGACCGATGCTCTACCTACTGAGCTGCCAGGCCACCACAAACAGGGAATGTTGAAGGGGGAAAAAGACACTTAAAAGCTTTAATGGATTTTACAAAGTTCTTACAGGGACCAGGGAGTTTGAAGGTCCTGCTTTAAGTTTTCTACAGTTTTGTATTAAAAACCATTAGCAAAAAGAAAAAACAAGGAAGGAAACGAGAAGGAGACTGACCTGCAGCAGAAGATCCGGTCGTGGATCGGAGTCAGTTTGTCTGTGACTCTGTTGGCAATGTAGGCTCTAAGGGAGAGACAGTTTCAGCAGCAGGTTCACCACAGCTCAGCAGAATGAGGAGTCTCTGTGGCGACTTACCCGGTGGTGGTGCGGGAGTCGGCACCGATCACCACTCCTCCGTCGTACTCCACCGCCATGATGGTCGTCTGACAGACGGACGGACAAAAAACGTCAACATTAGCTGTATTCCTCTATAGTCTTAGAACTCAGAACTTTTATTGGCGACCATACTTTATTTTCCTTTACCTAATAAATCTGTTTCTTTTTACTCTACCTATTAAAATCTATTTCTTTTTGATCTGAATCCGTGCCTGTGCCGTTTGAAGTTGTCTATGACTGAACAGTTTGTCAAATTCTCAGATTATGACATCATTTTATATTTGTTGGTCTGTTAGCATAAGCTAATCCCTGCTAACCGTTTGCATGACAGACGCGTCTAGGTAAAAGTAGTTAGCGTCTTTATCACACTCCCTAACTGCACTAAACCCTGTCCGCATTTCCACTGGTTCGGTCATCAGTCAGTCGGTTCGGGCTGAAGACCAAACTGGACACAAACGAACCGAACCGACTGGTTTATGATAGCCTCCGTTAGCTGGTGCAGAACTGCTGCATCACGCCTTTCAGCTGCTGCTCCCAGTTTTAAAACTCTCCTCTTGCTGGAATCCGAGCATCGTTTTGTCTGCTCTGGTCCGCTAGCCCTGCACTCACCCCGGTGCTGACTTCCTGAGTTGTCCAATTCGGCACCAAGTCGTGTTTAGAGGAAATTCGTTGCCCTAAATGAGGCATCATTGTTGCCGCGGCCGCCATCTTGTCTCTGACTGTTCGGACGAGCGACGCTGTCCGTGGATCCGGTCGTGACGTATTTATGCAAGAAGCGTCGACAGAAATGTACAGATAAATAACTCCGATTAAATTTCTATTTCTTTCCTTGATGTAGTTAGTTTCACTTTGTACAACTCACGCTGAAAGGTGCAAAAAGCGGCTCGTTCAGGCTCGTGAGCGGATACCTGAGCACGCGGGTCCTGAGGAACCGGAAGAGAAGGTAAACACCACAGGACACGGTTACAATGTAAAAACACGGTTTTAACATTTGTTTAGAAAACATTTCTTGTACTATCATTTGTTATAGTGCTGTAGTTAAGTATTTGTATACGCTGAGCTGTGAGCGCGTTTCTGAGGTTTGAATCAACCAGACTTCATTTAGAACATGGATCTCCAACCCTGGTCCCCCAGAGCCACTGTCCTACTGGTTTTCCAACTCTCCCTGTCCCAGTTAATACTGCTTACATAGATGAGGTGTGTTCAGTCATCCTGCAGCAAACTGGCACACCTGAACAAGGTAGTCAGCAGAGAGAATTGAGAAACCAGCAGGACAGTGGCTGCCGAGGACCAGCCGTCGTTCGTTCATCCGCCGTTCAGCCAGCCGCGTTTCAAAAACGTCTTGCGCCCGTATTACGCGCTTTACAGCAGAGCACAAAACACGCTCGTCGCGACTTTCTCTTTTAATAGCGAGACGTCGGTCTGTTCAAAATATGGAAAACTAAGAAACAAAATATTGCATATATAGAAAAACTGTCGCCTAATAAAGATCTGTGTACTTTTACTGTAAAATTAAGCATATTTTATTAGTATTTAGTATTTTATTTAGTATTTAGTACTGTAAAACTTTTATAATTAACAACTTAACTTTGGTGCATAGTTCCAGGCTCAGACCACTTTCCCCCTGATCTACTAGAGGTGTACTATCACCACACAAAGATCTGTGTATTTTTACTGTATAGTTTAGGATTTAGCAGTACTTGAAAGTACTATGTCATACTGTAATACAGTCAACTTTGATAATTAATAACTTGACTTTGGTGCATAGTTCCAGGCCCAGACTTCTTTCTTCTTATTCTACTAGATGTGTACTATCACCACACAAAGATCTGTGTATGTTTACTGTATAGTTTAGGATTTATTAGTATTCAAATATACCAGGTAATACTGTAACTGTATGGGCTGTATAGTCAACTTTAATCATTAATAACTTGACTTTGGTGCATAGTTCCAGGCCCAGACCACGTTTCCCCATTTCTGCTAGAGGTGTACTATCACCGCACAAAGATCTGTGTATTTATTTATTTGCGATAGTACACCTCTAGCAGAACAAGGGGAAAGTGGTCTGGGCCTGGAACTGTGCACCAAAGTCAAGTTATTAATAATCAAAGTTGACTGTATTACATTATGACATAGTACATTCAAGTACTGCTAAATCTTAAGCGATACAGTAAAAGCCTGGTAGCTCAGTTGGTAGGGCATCGACCTCGGAAGGCAAAAGGTCTGCGGTTCGAATCCCCACCTTGGCATCCCCAAGGGGGATGGGTCAAATGCAGAGAATGAATTTCCCCACTGTGGGACTATTAAGGGTTAATTTCTTTCTTTCTCCAAAGTCAAGTTATTAATGATTAAAGTTGACTATATGGCCTATACAGTTACAGTATGACTTGGTAGATTTGAATACTAATAAATCCAAAACTATACAGTAAAAATATACAGATCTTTGTGTGGGGATAGTACACCTCTAGTAGAACAAGGGGAAAGTGGTCTGGGCCTGGAACTATGCACCAAAGTCAAGTTATTGATCATTAAATTGATTATACAGCCTATACAGTTACAGTATGAACTGGTAGTTTTGAATACTAATAAATCCTAAACTATACAGTAAAAATACACGAATCTTTGTGTGGTGATAGTACACTTCTAGTAGAACAAGGGGAAAGTGGTCTGAGCCTGGAACTATGCACCAAAGTCAAGGTATTAATGATCAAAGTTGACTGTATTACAGTATGACATGGTAGTTTTGAATACTAATAAATCCAAAACTATACAGTAAAAATATACAGATCTTTGTGTGGTGATAGTACACCTCTAGTAGAACAAGGGGAAAGTGGTCTGAGCATGGAACTATGCACCAAAGTTAAGTTATTAATTATAAAAGTTTTACAGTATGACATGGTATTATTAAATACTAATAAATCCTTAATTTTACAGTAAAAGTACACAGATCTTTATTAGGCGACAGTTTTTCTGTATATGCAATATTTTGTTTCGTAGTTTTCCATATTTTGAACAGACCGACGTCTCGTTATTAAAAGAGGAAGTCGCGACGAGCGTGTTTTGTGCTCTGCTGTAAAGCGCGTAATACGGGCGCAAGACGTTTTTGAAGCGCAGCTGGCTGAACGACGGATGAACGAACGACGGCTCCCTTGACCGCAGTGTTGGACTCCCCTGGTTTAGATGAACCAGGTAGGACCTTTTAACACCACCTTAATTCATGTGGTTTAAGTCTTTCTTCTCAAAGGAGACATGTCTTACCCAACATGGTTCCTACTGGTTATTGATGTTGTCTTAAATCACTGGTCCTGTTTTAGATGACGGTCCACAACTTGTACATCTTTGACCGCAACGGGAACTGTCTGTATTACAACGAGTGGAACCGGAAGAAGCAGGCGGGGATCTCCAAGGACGAGGTGAGTCCACATCAGTGACACAACCGGACTGAACGAGTGTGGCGGTAACCGGTTGTTGTGTCTGCAGGAATACAAACTGATGTACGGGATGCTGTTCTCCATCCGCTCCTTTGTCAGCAAGATGTCACCTCTGGACATGTATCCTCCACACGTCTGTCAAATTGGCCCATAGCAGACTGTTTTCTGTCTGTCTGTAACCGTCTATCTTTCTCCACCTGTTTTTGGTTCTTAGCAGCCTGTCTGTCTGTAACCCTCTCCCTCCATCTGTCTGTGGTCTTTAGCAGCCTGTCTGTCTGTAACCGTCTCTCTCCATCTGTCTGTGGTCTTTAGCAGCCTGTCTGTCTGTAACCCTCTCCCTCCATCTGTCTGTGGTCTTTAGCAGCCTGTCTGTCTGTCACTGTCTCTCTCCATCTGTCTGTGGTCTTTAGCAGCCTGTCTGTCTGTAACCGTCTCTCTTTCTTCACCTGTTTGTGGATCTTAGCAGCCTGTCTGTCTGTCACTGTTTTTCTCCATCTGTCTGTGGTCTTTAGCAGCCTGTCTGTCTGTAACCGTCTCTCTCCATCTGTCTGTGGTCTTTAGCAGCCTGTCTGTCTGTAACCGTCTCTCTTTCTTCACCTGTTTGTGGTTCTTAGCAGCCTGTCTGTCTGTAACCGTCTCTCTCCATCTGTCTGTGGTCTTTAGCAGCCTGTCTGTCTGTCACTGTCTCTCTCCATCTGTCTGTGGTCTTTAGCAGCCTGTCTGTCTGTAACCGTCTCTCTCCATCTGTCTGTGGTCTTTAGCAGCCTGTCTGTCTGTAACCGTCTCTCTTTCTTCACCTGTTTGTGGTTCTTAGCAGCCTGTCTGTCTGTCACTGTCTCTCTCCATCTGTCTGTGGTCTTTAGCAGCCTGTCTGTCTGTAACCGTCTCTCTCCATCTGTCTGTGGTCTTTAGCAGCCTGTCTGTCTGTCACTGTCTCTCTCCATCTGTCTGTGGTCTTTAGCAGCCTGTCTGTCTGTAACCGTCTCTCTCCATCTGTCTGTGGTCTTTAGCAGCCTGTCTGTCTGTAACCGTCTCTCTTTCTTCACCTGTTTGTGGTTCTTAGCAGCCTTTCTGTCTGTAACCGTTGCTGCCTCTCTCCACCTGTCTGTAAGTGTTTGTCTTTGTTAGCAGCCTGTTTCTGTAACCGTCTCCCTTTCCACCTGTCTTCGGTCCTTAGCAGCCTGTCTGTCCTCAGGAAGGACGGCTTTCTGTCCTTTCAGACCAGTAAATATCGCCTTCACTATTACGAGACTCCGAGTGGACTGAAGTTTGTCATGAACACAGATCTGTCAGTGAGCAACGCCAGAGAAACACTGCAGCACATTTACAGCAACGTAAGAAAACACAACGTTTATATATATTATATATACATAAAAGTATATATTTCCCTTACTTATAGTGTGATATCTTTATTTTGAAATTCAATCACATTTTAATGTAATTTTTATTCTGGTACAGATTCAATGAATCTTGGCTTGTTGGTGATCTTGGACTCTGTCTCTGTTTCAGCTGTATGTCGAGTACATCGTGAAGAACCCAGTGTGCGTTCTGGGTCAGACTCTGGACAGCGAGCTGTTCAGCAGCCGACTGGACGCCTTCATCCGAGCGCTGCCGTTCTACAGCCCCAGAGCCGCCTGAGGCTCGGCTCCTCACTTCCTCTATTTATTGTCACCTTGAAGCCGTATGTTTCATGTCTTCATTGTGTGAGTCAGCATTAAACTGATGTTAAATCACGACTCAGCATTATCTCACATTACCAGCATCTCTTACCGTGGACTCAACCTTCATACCGTCATAAATCTAAAATCAGCCTATAACACTGATCTTGTCTCAGCTGTGGCTTATTTATCACAGTTACCATAGTAACAGTATAAATGAGATCTGAACAGCTGGTCTTATTGGAACAGTGAGGCATCTGTTTCGTTCTAGTTGGACAAACAGAATAAAGGCATGCCTGTTTTAAAGTTAAAATCGAATCTTTGGGCGTGTGGATGTTCCACTAAATGAGCTGATATTTGTGACTCCACACTGACACCTGCTCTCAGCAGCAGCACATTACACAGCGCATCATGCCTTTGTCCCTCCTCAGATTTGTTCTCTGACTGGTCTATGAAGCTGCACATAGAAACAAACACTGTAAACTGGTTTCAGGTTCTGAGCATCCTGTTATATAACTGGCGTCTATAACGTTCAACGGCTCATTAAGGAACAAACAGTGGGTTTAATAGACAAGTCCAGATGTTTTCATCCTACGCATCCTACGTTTTGCATTTCAATACAGGACTGTCTGTGTGTATGTCTAATCTCTGGAGTCAGATCATCTGTAATCTGAGTGTGAAACATACTGAGGTCCAACAGCTGCAGACACAGAAACATCTGGACTGAGCTTCACTGTCCCCATGTCCTCACTGGACTGAGAGAAATGAAGCCCAAAAGGACAAACGGCTTCTTCTTATGTCCTCTGGTTATTCCATCCGTGTGTCTTCTCCTCTTTGTGTCCTACTGTCCCTTATTCTCATGTACTCTTCTACTTCTGTCCTCCTGTCCTTCCATCCTCATGTCCTCTTGTCCTTGACACTTACAGCTTTTGGATTAAATCAGGAAGTGTTGGATTAATGCAGCGACAGACGATATGATGGATTAGAGACAGAAAAAGCACAACAGATTAATTCTGATTCGTTCCAGCTTTTACATCTGTCTCAAAGAGAAACATGACCGTGAGTCCAATACTACCAAAGTCAAATGAGTTGACCTTAGACATTTATACAAACAACCACAGAATCTCTCAGACGAGACCCAGTATCTTAGTTTGGTGTTTGTTGCTGTGACCAGTTCTGCATCTGGGGTTTCGCTGGGATGGATGCCTGCAGGATCACGTCCTTGACTCAGAACCAGGTTAAGGGGGGTTTCAGTGTTTGGGTACAAACCTTCAGGTCGGAGTTTGACGTCAGGAACCAAGTCAACATTCTAATCCAGCATGAGGGGATTAAACTGGATCCATCATCATCTGCCCTCAGTGTTTTGGTGTTTTGGAGCTGCAGGTTGTTTAATCCTGGTCATAGTTAGAACATGATATCTGCTCTGGGATGGGTGGGATTACAGCCATGGGATTAAAGGGAGGACGGCTGCAGCCGAGACACAGTCAGGACACAGACGGAGGGACGTTGCTGTGAACAGGTGAGACTCATCCAGACGTTTATTTTTTATTGGTCTGATCGTTGTAATCCTTCATAGATATTTAGTTTATACAATTAAACTCAGACATAAACAAATAAAGGCTGTACATTATTATTATTATTATTATTATTATTATTATTATTATTATTATTATTATTATTATTATTATTATTATTATTATTATTATTATTATTATTATTATTATTATTATTATCAACGCTCTGTTCAAAACATATTCATATTTTAATCATTTTATCATTTTTATTATAATTATCCTCATCTCTCTTCAGTAGCACCACAAATACTACAGGATCCAATAATGCATTATAGTAATATAAGTAATGTTGCTTTTAAAGAAAACAAATGTTTTTACTCCAGGAACCACATTACAGTTTTTATTGATCTGGATCCAATTTTTTGCATAAAAGGTAAATTTTAAAAAAACTACAAAGAAAACAAATAGCAACGGGCTCCAATGACAATCAGTGAACCACTGATTAACACTGAGATCAGTGTTTTGTATTTTGCTGTCCACTGTGTTATGACTGATTGGACGAGTTCATATACTTGGTTGCAAGTTGTGTTGTTTTAAAGCAAAATGAGCTTTCACTGCATGTTTTAAATGTTTTGATGCAGTTAAAGCCTTTTACAAACAAAGCGTGTAATTTTGACCTGTGTGTGAACTGTGGAGTTTCAGTAGACGGCTGCGTCAAAGCAATCAATAAGAACTGTGACATGATGTAATACCTAGGATACTTTGATGATGTAATAAATGTTTAATAACAACAGTAATAACAACGTAGCATCAGCGCTAATCTCCTCCGCTCGTTGCAGCCTCAGACATGTTCGCGGGTCGAGCCTCAGCGGCTGGAGCCGCTGTCGGACCGTCGCCGGCAGTGACGGGAGGAAAAGGTGGGAAGTTCTCAGTGGAGGAGCTGTACGGGTTCAACAAGAAGCCCAAGGTGAACAGAGGGAATTCTGGGAAACCGGACAAAAGCGACGCAAAGAAGGAAACCAAGGAGAAAGAGGAGTCGGTGCTGGCTTCCCAGATCCTGGAAGCTGCAAGGAGGCTGATGGAAAGACGGCGCCTCGAGATTTACCTGAAGGAGTGTGATGTCACCATGGAGCAGAGCCTCATGCCATACAGGTGAGACAGGTAATGTGCAGGTGAGACAGGTGATGTGCAGGTAAGACAGGTGACATACATGTGAGACAAGGGAGACAGGTGACGTGCAGGTGAGACAGGTGATGTAAAAGTGAGACAGGTGATGTATATGTGAGACAGGTGACGCGCAGGTGAGACAGGTGATGTGCAGGTGAGACAGGTGACATACATGTGAGACAAGGGAGACAAGTGACGTGCAGGTGAGAAGGGTGATGTAAAAGTGAGACAGGTGACGTGCAGGTGAGACAGGTGATGTAAAAGTGAGACAGGTGACGTGCAGGTGAGACAGGTGATGTAAAAGTGAGACAGGTGACGTGCAGGTGACGTGCAGATGAGACAGGTGATGTACAGGGGAGACAGGGGAGACGGGTGCCATATGAGTAAGACAGGTGATGTACAGGTAAGTCGGTGATGTGGAGGGGAGACAGGTGATGTACAGGTGAGACACGCAATGTACAGGTGAGACAGGTGACATGCAGGTAAGACAGGTGACGTACATGTGAGACAGGTGACGTACAAGTGAACTGTGACCGTTTGTAGCCCAATTCGACCAATTTGTCCATGGTGAGGGCGGAGGTGTGAGACGGCGCATCGTCATGGTGGAAGAGCACTTTTTTCTTCGCCAAATGGGGCCATTTTTTCTGCAATTTGGCGTCGAATCGGCCCAGTAATTCGGCATAGTATAGTCCTGTGACCCTTTTGCCCTTCTCCAGGTAGTCCATGTAGATCACACCGTGTGAGTCCCAGAAAACAGTGGCCATCGCCTTTCCTGTCGATAGGGCAGTCTTCGCCTTCTTCGGAGCACGTTCTCCGGATGAAGTCCATTGTTTGGACTGTTCCTTGGTCTCTGGTCTGTACCAGTGGATCCATGTTTCGTCGACAGTCACGAAACGATGCAAAAACTCCTTTGGATTGCGCTTAAACAGCGTCAAACACTGCTCTGAAGTGGTCTTACGGTTGCGCTTGTTGTCTGGAGTGCGCAAACGCGGCACCCATCGCGCCGACAGCTTTCTCATGTCCAACATTTCATGCAGGATACGACCCACGCGGTCTTTTGAGATGCAGACTGTCTCAGCTCATCTCACGCACCTTTAATCGGCGGTCTGCCAACACAAGGTCATGGATTTTTGTCACGTTAACCTCCGTGGTTTCGGAGGGCCTGGGCATGGCTCATCAAAAACCGATGTGCGACCACGTTGAAATTTGTTGGTCCAATTTTTGACGGTCGTCATCGAAGGAGAAGAGTCACCTGTGGTGGAAATTTTCCATAAAGAAGTAGATGAGAGAGAGTTGTCCTTTTGTGCGGTTTATTGAAATAATAAAGAAAATAAAAATAATGGGGAAAGAAATTTTCCATAAAGAAGTAGATGAGAGAGAGTTGTCCTTTTGTGCGGTTTATTGAAATAATAAAGAAAATAAAAATAATGGGGAAAGAAATTTTCCATAAAGAAGTAGATGAGAGAGAGTTGTCCTTTTGTGCGATTTATTGAAATAAAAATGAAAATAAAAATAATGGGGAAAGCAAATAAAAAGCATGGATGTTGATCGTGCACATCAACAAACCAAAAACCAGCTGGGAGATCAGTGCACACACCACGAAGGTGTGATGCAAAGAGCCCACAATCCTCAAGTTGCTTCTGCCTTTTAGCTTCTCTGTCCGACTAGGGTGGAATGTCTTTCTAACCCAATCAAATTACATGCACCATCTCCTCCCTGTCGCAGTGTGTGTGAAGATTTTTACATTCTCACACCTGCATCGCTGACGTCCAACTATCTGTGAGAAAGGAGCACCAAGTCTCAACAGATAGAGACACAACTCCCCGACCTTGGGTTTGGGAGCTAGAGTTGAGAGTCTATCAGGCAGAGACAACCATTGAACAATGTAGGTGAAATGTCAAATGCATACAGTAAGACAAAACATAAGATAAGTCATAAATCATATAATAACTGCATAGAAATAAGGAAGACACAATTTTTATAGAAATAAGGAAGACACAATTTTTCCCATAACATCACCGTACACAGCATCCAAGCGCACCGACTTTTCTCTTTTTCCATTTTTCTAAAATCCACGGACACGCCCACTTCTACACGCTGTCAAAATAAAAGTAGAGTAGTAGTAAAGTCTGATTCGGCTAAAATTTCATCAGTAGCAGTCGAAGAGAATGTACTACGCGAAAGAAAATTATTTTGTGATAGTGGCGCCATCGTGCGGTGAGACTACGTATTATCGGAACACCCCCGCATAAATAACAGAATAATTCTATAAGTAATGGTAATAAATATGCTCATAAAGTAAAAGCTGATGAGTTGAGTCAACAACAGCTCTGCTCTGTCTGAGCTCTGTGTCCTGTATAACTGCCATTAGTGACGACAAACCTGTGGCTTCAGGGGTTTTGTGGACCACACAAAGAGAGGAGGGCGGAGGAGAGTGGGGAGGGTCAAATACAGACCCGTAGAGAAACTGTGCCACTGCTCTGCAGCTTTAAGTCGCCTGAATTAAAATGATCAGATATTCAGCATTAGAGGGTTTGATTTAGCAGGTGGAGCAGGTGAAAATTTGATGATGATGATGATGATGATGATGATGATGATGATGATGATGATGATGATGATGATGATGATGATGATGATGATGAAGGTTTTATTTATATAGCACCAAATCTCAACAAGGTTATCTCAAGGCACTTTACAAAGTAAGGTTTTAAGACCTTACACAACTAAATCCGACAAATACCACATGCAGCAAGCCTTTAATTACAATTTGACAGCAACAATGGAGAGGAAAAACTCCCTCTCTAATGAGGAAGAAACCTCCAGCAGAACCAGGCTGGATGTGGGCGGCCATCTGCCTCGACCGGTTGGAGTGAGGGGAGAGAGAGAGAAAAGCACAGCAACAACAACAAGCAACAACAGAGCACAGACAGGACGGTTGGACCAGAGACTGGACACAGAATGGTTGGACTAGGGACTGGACTGGATACAGGCAGGATGGTTGGACCCGCAGTTGCACATCACAGACACATAGCTCTGAGTTTGATGATTCCTGTAGGTGAGGACTATCACAGGCTGGACTCTAATGTTGCTGCTTCCTGTTTTGTTTTGTTGTATTTTCGGTTTTGTCTGGTCATGTCTAGTTTTGTCAGTCACGTGATCTCACCAGCTGTTTTTTATCAGTCATTACTCGCCTTTGTCTCGTATTTAAGCACTTGTTGAGATTGTTGCTCATTCAACCGTGTCAACTCTCCAGTGTCTATCATTAAGTCCTGCTGTGTGTGCTCTATCTGTTTTTTTTGACCGTGCCTCCGTCTTGTCCCTGCCTGTACCTTTGCTGGAGTAGTTGGATTATCTGTGTACCGACCTTGGCCTGCCTGGCGATGTTCGTAATAAATCCACTAAAATCAAGATCTTTCTGTGCTGTGTGTTTGGGTCCTTCACCGTGTTAATCTGTGACAGAACAATCTGCCCAGACTCGGACCCAGCCAGCCTCCAGCTTGTGGATATTTTTGTTCAGATTTTTCTTGGTGCTTCGTGGAGACGTTTTGTTTTTACTATGGATTTCGCCTGGACCAACTTGTCTGAGTGCTGTGACAAGGACAGAATGGGGGAGAGAGAGAGCGGGGGAGAAGCACAACTACTGGAGAGAAAGAGACAAGGTTAAATAAACATGGAACAATGATGGGAGGTTATTGGACAAAAGAGGTAGAAGGAAACAGAGGACCTCAGTGTATAAATTAAGTCCCCCAGCAGTCTATGTCTATTGCAGCTTAACTAAGAGATGGTTCCTGTAACTAACAATAATTGCCAGTGACCTGAACCATCTCTAACTATAAGCTTTATCAAAAAGGAAGGTTTTAAGCCTGATCTTAGAGGTGGAGAATGTGTCAGCTTCTCGAACCTGAACAGGGAGCTGGTTACAGAGGAAAGGAGCTTGGAGCTAAAAGCTCTGCCCCCTGTTCTACATTTAAAGACTCTAGGAACCACAAGTAGCCCAGCGCTCTGAGGACGAAGTGTTTTGCTGGGAGCATAAGGAACTATGAGGTCTTTAAGATAAGAAGGAGCTTTAGCATTGACTACATTGTAGGTGAGTAGGAGAATTTTAAATTCTATCCTACATTTTACAGGCAGCCAGTGCAGAGAAGCTAATGTAGGAGAAATGTGATCTCTCTTTCTAAGCCCTGTCAGGACTCTGGCTGCAGCATTTTGAATAAGCTGTAGGCTTTTTAAGGAGCTGTTAGGACATCCTATGAGTAAGCAGTTACAGTAGTCCAGCCTAGAGGTAACAAATGCATGAATCAGTTTGTCTGCATCTCTCTCTGTGAGAAGATGCTTCTGATTTTAGCTATATTTCGAAGATGGAAGTAGGCGGTTTGGGAGATTTGTTTAATGTATGATGTAAAAGAGAAATCCTGGTTAAAGATGACACCAAGGTTCCTTACAGTAGAATCTGAAGCTAATTTTATGTCATCCAGCCTGGCTGAGCAGGAGGAGGAGGAGAACAACGACCAGGATACCTGTTCATAGGTAGGGTCTAGCTGGACAGAAGCTGTACAGACCCAATTAACAGCAGTTTTATCTCCTCCTATCCTCTGTAAACTGCTGTGTCAAAAACTCTGACCCTAAAAACACAACCGAACCACTGATCCAGGAACCAGGAACCAAGAACGAGGAGCCAGGAACCAGACAACTCTTTGTCAGGTTCTGTGATGTGAAGTAGCTGCTGGTTCGTCTGGGTTTGAGCCCACTGTTACTGGTGGTCAGGTCCAGTTCTGAAGCTGCAGTAACTTCAACCTGCAGACTAGCAAGTCCGGGGCTTGGCTGGAAAGGGTCAGGTCAGGGTCCGATGGTTCCTTGGCTCCATCGTGGAGCAGAGTCAAGGCTGGAGTGACTGTGATACTTGATCTAGTCACGTCACAGGACGGATCCACTGTTATCTAACATTCACTCTGGCTACTCTCTCTCTTTTGTCTGTCTGTCAAATGCTTGCTCGTCCCGTGTGCAGCTGAGCGGAGTGGGACTGGAGGGGGAGGGTAGAGGACGGACGCTCGCTTTGCTTCTTTCTTCATTCTCTCTGTGGCTTTCCTTCCGTCTTGTCTTTCCTCCTATGGATGGACGGCTGCTCTTCATCTCGCTTCTCGTCTTCCTCCGGTGGAATGGTGGTGGTCATGATGGGATGTTTTTCTCTGGAATAACAGAAAGTTGAGCGACTCAGCTCTGATTGGCTCACACAGACTTTAACTTCACTCATTAATTCTTCTGGGTGACCTCAGCAGCAGCAACATCTCCCACGTTATGTTGTGACACTGTGAAGTTTGTTGTCTAGATAAATCGTGTTATCGTAGCAACGGGGGGATGCAGGTCTCCATAGCCTGTAACGTGGGTGGGGGCGGCAGTGGAGGAGCGGGGGAGCATCCTCTGAAGGAGCGTCGACCAGTGGCCAACACCAGCGGCGGCCCCACCTGTCAGTCAAAGGTCAGGGCGGAGCCTCTGAACAGGAGCACTCTGCTAGGCCACGCCCACATGAAGGAGGCTCTCGGGCGCCATAGCAACATGAAGTACAGGTGAGACCAGACAGGTTGGATTTCCTGCTGTACCTGAACTCATTGTATGAGGCAGAGACATCTGAGCCTCACACATTCTCACACAGCCTCCTTCCACAGATACTGTAGTCGATTTGTTGTTCATTATTAATGCTCTGGTTCAGTGTTTGCTCATTTATCAGGACAGACTCGTTCTCCTGTTGATGCTGACATAAATGTTGACTGGGAGATGAATGTGACTACAGATGCATGATGGGACATTGCTGACCTTGATTTGGGCTCAGGGGCGATCGCACTGATGAGGCTCACTCTTCTGCTTCTGCTTCTGGGTCTTGGATGTTTAGAACCAACCAATGGTGACAGAACAGGACTGGTTTACTGTTCCAGACGTGACTCTGACTGGGTTAACTGGTCCAGATGTGCACAGATCCAGATGTCACATCAGGGCTCAGGCTCATCTTGTCACGGTGTGTCCGTGTCATGTTTAAAGCTGTAAATGACTGAGCTGTTTTTTATTTTTAGCTGTGTCAGATTCTGCTGCTTTCGTTACATTTCATGCAGTTTGTCCTTTGTTTTGTGTTGCTACTTCAAATCTCCTGTTTACTGATATATGGACCATCTTTGTGTGTTAATTACACCAGGTGGGTTGAGTGACCTTTGACCTTTGCAGCCAGTGACAGGTGTTAACTGTGTAGCGCAATCCATCCATCCATCCATCCATCCATCCATCCATCCATCCATCCATCCATCCATCCATCCATCCATCTTCATCCGCTTATCCAGGGCTGGGTCGCGGGGTCAGCAGTCTGAGCAGAGAGTTCCAGACTTCCTTCTCCCTGGACACTTACTCCAGCTCTTTCAGTGGGACCCCAAGACGTTCCTAGGCCAGCCGAGAGACGTAGTCTCTCCAGCGAGTCCTGGGTCTTCCTCGGGGCCTCCTACCGGTGGGACATGGACACACCTCCAGGGAGGCGTCCAGGAGGCATCCGAACCAGATGCCCGAGCCTCCTCAACTGGCTCTTCTTAATGTGGAGGAGCAGCGACTCTACTCCGAGCTCCTCCTGGGTGACAGAGCTCCTCACCTTATCTCTAAGGGAGCGCCCAGCCACCCTGCGGAGGAAGCTCATTTCAGCCGCTTGTATCCGTGACCTTGCCCTTTCGGTCATGACCCAAAGCTCATGACCATAGGTGAGGGAAGGAACGTAGATTGACCGGTAAACTGAGAGCTTTGCCTTTTGGCTCAGCTCCCTCTTCACCACGACGGACCGATACGCCAACTGCATTACTGCAGCCGCCGCATCAATCCGTCTGTCAATCTCAGGCTCCTTCCTTCCCTTACTCGTAAACAAGACCCCAACATACTTGAACTCCTCCACTTGGGGCAGAAACTGTCCTCCAACTTGGAGAGAGCTGCTTTTTGCAGATGATGTTGTACTGTTGGCTTCATCGGACCAAGACCGCCAGCGTGCACTGTATGAGCTGTCATACAGAACCAGGTCTCAGTGTCCAGACACTGGTTTCTGTATCAGGTCCAAACAACCCGGTTCTTCTTTAGCAATAAACTGATAGATCTAATTGTATTACAGGAATCTTGGGAAATCCGGGCTCAGAATTTCCTGCTTGGGACTGGGTGAGTACACACACACACACACACACACACACACACACACACACACACACACACACACACACACACACACACACACACACACACACACACACACACTATCACACATATCACTGCAAGAGAGTCAGTAATGTTCTTTTCTTTTTTCATAGGAACATGGGTGACATTTGGCTCCCAGATCACTGATGAGGTGTGTGTGTGTGTGTGTGTGTGTGTGTGTGTGTGTGTGTGTGTGTGTGTGTGTGTGTGTGTGTGTGTGTGTGTGTGTGCCTGCGTGCGTGCGTGTGTGTGTGTGATCACATTACATAAGTGTTACCAGCAATGTCTCTGTGTGTAGATGGCAGAGCGCTTACTGACTGTGGCCTACGACAGTGGAGTGAACTTATTCGACACTGCAGAGGTTTATGCCTCAGGGAGGTACTGTACTGTCTCTGAGCCTGTCTCACCTCTGAACCTGTCTCACCTCTCAGTTTGTCAGTTTCACACATTTCACCTATAACAATATTTGAGGACAGTGTCCTCATTTTTCTAAATGTTTGTATCAATGCTTCTTGTTGAAATTTTTTTTGAACTCAACTTAATTTTACCTTAGAAGAGATGGACTAACGCATGTCTGTGTCTCAGGGCCGAGACGACTCTGGGCAACATCCTGAAGAAAAAAGGATGGAGGTAAAGCAGCTGTGACCTCATGCACCTACATGAGAGCAGAGTGATCAGAATAGCATCAGAACACAAAGGGTTAAACCAGCAGCTATTAACCATCTGAACACAGGGTTAAACCAGTGACTGATCTGGGTCAGTCCTCCTGATCGGTGCTTTTGGAACAGACCAGCTGGACCCTCTGACCACAAATAAACCAGGCTGTTACTGTGACCCATGACTCAGCAGTTCTCATCCTTCACTCATGGTACGACTCTGCATCTCTCTGCAGGAGGTCCAGTTACGTGGTGACCACCAAGATCTATTGGGGAGGCCAGTGAGTGTTGGTCCACAGGCTGCTGAGCTGTGATGAGGTGAACACATGTGATGTGTGTTTTTGTTTGCAGAGCGGAAACAGAGCGAGGTCTGTCCAGAAAGCACATCATCGAAGGTAAACACTGTTTCCTACATTACCCAGAATTCACTCTAAACATGGTCTATAGGCGTGTGCCCAGTGTGCCAATAACCTCTGTTCAAGGTTGTGGATTCTGAGAAGCTCCGTCTCAACCTGGATCAGACACAAACACAGCAGTTACAGACAACATCAATATTTAGCCCAGACGGGCTCATTTGGTTCCACTCCCACTCAGCCTTTTAGCCTACAGACAGAACCACATCAGTTCCATCACCTTGGTCTCAGGCCCGGTCGTCTGGGCCCAGACTTGATTCTTGATCCTGGAGGAAACAGCCATAAATAATCTGAGCAGAAGCTTCGTTTAGCAGCTGCTCACAGGTCTTACTAGTCCAGGGCCCTCTGGCCCAGTCCTATCAGAACTGGACCCTACATGATCTAAGCTGTCCTTATTGTGGTGCAGGGCTGCGTGGGTCTCTGTCCCGGTTACAGCTGGACTACGTTGACATTGTGTTCGCCAACAGGAGCGACATCAACTCTCCCATGGAAGGTGAGAACACGGGTCACAGTGTGAGGCTTGTCAGGTTCATTCCTGCTCTGACTGTGTTCTGTTCCTCAGAGGTCGTTCGGGCCATGACCTTTGTGATCGACCAGGGCTTGGCCATGTACTGGGGGACGTCGCGTTGGAACGCTGTGGAGATTATGGTAGGACTCGCTACAGCAAAACCAGAACCAGAACCTAAGACCAGCTGCAGGTTCTGGTTAAGGCCTGTCGGCAGGTGGCTGGAGTCTCTTAGCTATCAATACTGTAGTATCACTATTGTCAGAGTTGGACAGAGAATTGGACCAGAACAGTCCTGTCAGCCTAATGGACTGGACAGGACTGTTCTTGCTGTTGGAGAGATGCTTCCTAGGTTTGGGTTTCCAGGTTTGTTCAGTTATGTTTGTGTTTGAGCCAAAGTATGTTGCCAGGAACAGGGGTTGGGTTGATTCATTTTGTATGTGGGCTGGCCAAGTTGGGAATCTGGAAAAGCAGGGAGAATCTGATTCAGGGCCGAGGGTCAAATGATCAGGTGCAAATGGTGAATGGGTTGTTAGCAGCACGGTTGAAGGTGGAGAATGGTTTTTACAAACTGGCCAATGTAGTGGGCGTTTTTTCTGAGTACTTGGGCCATAAATGATGTAATGTGCTCTATTCATAGAAATAATTTACTTGTGCACGGTAGTACTGGTCATTTATTTATTTTTTCAATTTATTTAGTTATTTATTTATTTATTTATTTTCCCCCATTTATTTTCATTATTATTATTATGATGATGATTATTATTATTTAAGACAAGATAACAAAAACCTTCAATAGTCTCACAATGGGGGACACAACAGCAAAGGACAGAGCAGAGAATACAGCGACAGAATAAAAGAAAAATAAATTTTGCACCGGTTTGCACAAATGTTGCATATTGTGTAAATATATAAATATATAATAAAGCACAGAGTTTGCACAAATATTGTATAGAGGAGAGATACAGTGAGTGAATGTAATGGGAGGTAGTTAGTGGTTCTGATTGTACAGTCTGACAGCAGCAGGTAGGAAGGATCTACGATATCTCTCCTTCACACAGCGAGGGTGGATCAGTCTGCTACTGAAGCTGCTCCAGAGCAGACAGTGAGTCCTCCAGTGGGTGAGAGACCTGGTCCATGATGGATGTCAGTTTAGCCAGGACCCTTCTCTCACCCACCTCCTGCACCGTGTCCAGAGTGCAGCCCAGGACAGAGCTGGACCTCTTGATGATCCTGTCCAGTCTCTTCCTGTCCCTCACTGTGATGCTGCTGCCCCAGCAGACCACACGTACAGGACGGCTGATGCCACCACAGAGTCATAGAAAGTCTTCAGGAGTGGCCCCCTCACTCCAAAAGACCGCAGTCTCCTGAGCAGGTAGAGTCTGCTCTGACCCTTCCTGTACAGTGCATCCGTGTTATGAGTCCAGTCCAGTTTATTGTTCAGATGCACTCCCAGGTACTTGTAAGAGTCCACTCTCTCAATGTCCCCTCCCTGGATGTGTATCGGTGGGATGACAGCAGGCTGCTGTCTGCGGAAATCCACCACCATCTCCTTCGTTTTCCCTGCATTGATCAGGAGGTGGTTCCGCTGGCACCAGTCCACAAAGTTCTGAGTGAGTCCTCTGTACTCTGCATCGTCATCATCGGTGATCAGTCCGACGATCGCAGAGTCATCAGAGAACTTCTGCAGAACACAGCTGTCCGTGTTGTGTCTGAAGTCTGACGTGTAGAGGGTGAAAAGGAAGGGGCCCAGTACAGTCCCCTGTGGGGCCCCCACACTGCAGGTCAGAGTGTCAGACACACAGTCCCTGGCTCTCACAAACTGAGGCCTGTTTGTGAGATAGTCCATAATCCACTCTGTCAGATGAAGGTCCACACCAGCCTCCTCCAGTTTGTGTTTCAGAAGCACCGGCTGGATGGTGTTGAAGGCACTGGAGAAGTCAAAGAACATGATCCTCACAGTGCTGCCGGGCTTCTCTAGGTGGGAAAGGGCTCGATGTAGGAGGAAGATGACAGCGTCGTCTACTCCTATGCCGTGTCGGTAGGCGAACTGCAGCGGGTCCAGGTAGGTTCCCACTGCAGAGCGGAGGTGACCCAGGACCAGTCTCTCCAGTGTCTTCATCAGGTGTGATGTCAGAGCCACTGGTCTGAAGCTGCTGGGGTCTTTGGCGTGCGGTGCCTTGGTACTGGTACCACGCAGGAGGTCTTCCAGACCTTTCCTTGCTTGGTCAAACCTATTGAAGTGTGAGTTCAGGTCGTTGACCCAGCTCAGGTCCCCCTCAGCCTGTGGGTGTGGAGCTTTGAAGCCAGGGATGGTTTTCAGGCTTCTCCCCTGATTTAAATGCTCTCTTCTTCTCCTTTAGCAGAGCTTTAGTATCAGAGGTGACCCACGGCTTGTTGTTGGTGAAACACCGAACCCGCCTGGTGGGAACGGTGTTTTCACAGCAGAAGTTTATGTAGTCCGTTACACAGTCTGTCAGTTTTGTGCCAAAATGAACAAAACTATAAAGAAAAATAGGATATATCCTGTAACTGTTTAATGGTTGAGGAATTATTTACAAAGACAGCAATTCCAGTCCAGTCTTCAGTTGTTGCTTTCTTAAGTGTGTTTTTATCTATTTGTAAGCACTGTGCATGAAACCACCTGCAACAGCCGTCACAGTGTATCTGTAAAAGGGCACATTAATGACCAATTTATAGCACCTGAATGAAATCGTTATTTGTTCTTATGAAACCATTTCCCATGTCTGGAGTTTGTTTTATCTAAGTTATTGCCGTCTTTGTTCTTGCACATTGTAATATTTAGTTTTAAACACTAAAATGTAAATACAAAATGTATATAACCAAATATTCAGGATTAGATTTAATGCAATTATTCTCTGTAAGGGCCATATTAGAGAATAACATGGTACTACTAAAATCCTAAACTATACAGTAAAAGTACACAGATCTTTGTGGGGCGATAGTACACCTCTAGCAGAACAAGGGGAAAGTGGTCTGGGCCTGGAACTATGCACCTGTCACGGAACGGCAGATGAACGGACCCACATGCACAGCGAGGACTCGGTAGACAGTGGATATAGTTAAGAAAGTCTTTAATGACAGAATCCAGGTCACAAAACGGTCCAGGTCATTCACGGAGTAGCAACACCATAGGGCTCAGGCAAAATCGGGTCCGAGGACAGGCGGGAGTCAAAACCAGAAAGGGCTCAGATCACAGGAACAGAATCGGCGGGCGTAGACAGGTCCAGAAACGAGCAGAGTTCAGTAACAGAGAGACTTACGAGGGTGGTCAGGATCAGACGAGAAGCAAAGATCAAAAACGTAACAGGGTCGATAACGGGGTAAGCTGAACAAGACGAATGCTGGAGCGTGAGAACAATGAATCAGTAAACAACGATCTGGCAAATGATGACGGTGACAGGTGGTGCTTAAATGTCCGGGGAGTAATGATGAATGAAAAACAGGTGCGTGAACTGAAAACCGGAGGTAAGGTTAGCGTGAGTGTGATGGACTGGTAAACCGGAAACTATCAAACTAAAACAGGAAGCGGAAACTGGAACCCAAAACATGATGATGAGACAGAACAACAAAGTGCCTTCAAAATAAAACTAAAAACAGAGCCGGAACCTGACAGTACCCCTCCCCCTAGGGCGTCTTCCACGGCGCCCACGGAAGCCCCCCTCCCCAAACCAGGGCGGGCGGAGGGTGGTCACAGGAGGAGGGACCGAATCCCCCTCCCGCAAGGCAAACAAGCGGGGTGGGCGGAGGGAGGACTGGAGGAGGGTCAAAACGAGAGTCCAGGGGTCCCTCACAAGGGTGGTGGCAGGAGAGTCCACCACGACGGCTGGCGAGGTCCGGGAGAGCAGAGCTGAGTCCAGCCCCCTCCCCGACGGAGATGCTCCGGGGATCCCAGTATCGCGGCGGACGACGACGGCAGAGACCGCGCCATCGTCGCGGCAGGAGGGGACGTACCCCAGGCGAACGGCCGTGGCGGTGGCGGAGTCGAGGCGGACGGCGCCGGAGGAGGCAGCGCCATCCAATCACCAGGAGAAGCCGAGGGCGAGGCCACCAGTCCGGCAGCCGAGACCAGGACGAGGCAGGAACCAGCGGCGTCCTCCTTGGACCACCGTGACGAGGAACCGATGCAGGTGCGGCCAGAACCGGGCCGCCAGGAACCGATGCAGGTGCGGCCGGAGCCGAGCCGCCAGGAACAGATGCAGGTGCGGCCGGAGCCGGGCCGCCAGGAACAGATGCAGGTGCGGCCGGAGCCGGGCCGCCAGGAACAGATGCAGGTGCGGCCGGAGCCGGGCCGCCAGGAACCGATGCCGGTGCAGCGGGAGCTGCGACGGGAACGACCCCCTCCTGGAGGTCCGCCGGGACTGCGACGGGCGCGACCCCCTCCTGGGGGTCCGCCGGGACTGCGACGGGCGCGACCCCCTCCTGGGGGTCCGCCGGGACTGCGACGGGCGCGACCCCCTCCTGGGGGTCGACAGGAACTACGACGGGCGCGACCCCCTCCTGGAGGTCGACAGGAACTACGACGGGCGCGACCCCCTCCTGGAGGTCGACAGGAACTACGACGGGCGCGACCCCCTCCTGGAGGTCCGCCGGGACTGCGACGGGCGCGACCCCCTCCTGGAGGTCCGCCGGGACTGCGACGGGCGCGACCCCCTCCTGGAGGTCCGCCGGGACTGCGACGGGCGCGACCCCCTCCTGGAGGTCCGCCGGGACTGCGACGGGCGCGACCCCCTCCTGGAGGTCCGCCGGGACTGCGACGGGCGCGACCCCCCTCCTGGAGGTCCGCCGGGACTGCGACGGGCGCGACCCCCTCCTGGAGGTCCGCCGGGACTGCGACGGGCGCGACCCCCTCCTGGAGGTCCGCCGGGACTGCGACGGGCGCGACCCCCTCCTGGAGGTGCGCCGGGACTGCGACGGGCGCGACCCCCTCCTGGAGGTGCGCCGGGACTGCGACGGGCGCGACCCCCTCCTGGAGGTGCGCGGGAACTGCAGCTGGCGCGACCTCCTCCTGGAGGTGCGCGGGAACTGCAGCTGGCGCGACCTCCTCCTGGAGGTGCGCGGGAACTGCAGCTGGCGCGACCTCCTCCTGGAGGTGCGCGGGGACTGCAGCTGGCGCGACCCCCTCCTGGAGGTCCGCCGGGACTGCGGCTGGCGCGACCTCCTCCTGGAGGTGCGCCGGGACTGCGGCTGGCGCAACCTCCTCCTGGAGGTGCGCAGGAACTGCGGCTGGCGCAACCTCCTCCTGGAGGTGCGCAGGAACTGCGGCTGGCGCAACCTCCTCCTGGAGGTGCGCAGGAACTGCGGCTGGCGCAACCTCCTCCTGGAGGTGCGCAGGAACTGCGACTGGCGCGACCTCCTCCTGGAGGTGCGCAGGAACTGCGACTAGCGCGACCTCCTCCTGGAGGTGCGCAGGAACTGCGACTAGCGCGACCTCCTCCTGGAGGTGCGCAGGAACTGCGGCTAGCGCGACCTCCTCCTGGGGGTGCGCAGGAACTGCGGCTAGCGCGACCTCCTCCTGGAGGTGCGCAGGAACTGCGACTGGCGCGACCTCCTCCTGGAGGTGCGCAGGAACTGCAGGTGCTGCCTCCTCCTGGAGGCCGGCGGGCGCTGCGGCTCCAAGGGTGACGGGGACTGGAACGACCGCTACAGGGCCGACGGGAACGGGGTCAGAGACAGGGGTGACCTCTACTTGGCCTACGGGAATGCCCTCTACCTGGCCTACGGGAACGCCCTCTACTGGGCCTACGGGAACGCCCTCTACTGGGCCTACGGGAACGCCCTCTACTTGGCCTACGGGAACGCCCTCTACTTGGCCTACGGGAACGCCCTCTACTTGGCCTACGGGAACGCCCTCTACTTGGCCTACGGGAACGCCCTCAACTTGGTCGACAGGGACAGGAACTGGAACGACCTCAACTTGGTCGACAGGGACAGGAACTGGAACGACCTCAACATGGCCGACAGGAACAGGAACTGGAACGACCTCAACTTGGTCGACAAGAACTGGAACGACCTCAACATGGCCGACAGGAACTGGAACGACCTCAACATGGCCGACAGGAACTGGAACGACCTCAACATGGCCGACAGGGACTGGAACGGCATCTACTTGGCCGACAGGGACTGGAACGGCATCTACTTGGCCGACAGGGACTGGAACGGCATCTACTTGGCCGACAGGGACTGGAACGGCATCTACTTGGCCGACAGGGACTGGAACGGCATCTACTTGGCCGACAGGGACTGGAACGGCATCTACTTGGCCGACAGGGACGGGAACGGCATCTACTTGGCCGACAGGGACGGGAACGGCATCTACTCTGGAGCTGGCATGGCTACTTGCCGCTGCCGAGCTCGACGGAGCAGACGTCGGGCCTGATCGGGTGTGCATAGCACCTGTACGACAGGTGGTGCCCTCTGGTTGGGACACGACCTGCGCGTGACCGGACTGAACTGGAACCTGGACAGGAACGTGACCCGACTGAACTGGAGACTGGACAGGAACGTGACCCGACTGAACTGGAGACTGGACAGGAACGTGACCCGGCTGAACTGGAGACTGGACAGGAACGTGACCCGGCTGGACTGGAGACTGGACAGCTCGCGGCTGGACTGGAGACTGGACAGCTCGCGGCTGGACTGGAGACTGGACAGCTCGCGGCTGGACTGGAGACTGGACAGCTCGCGGCTGGACTGGAGACTGAACAGCTCGCGGCTGGACTGGAGACTGAACAGCTCGCGACTGGACTGGAGACTGAACTGGGCTCGGCTGGACTGGGCTCGACTGGACTGGGCTCGGCTGGACTGGGCTCGACTGGACTGGGCTCGACTGGACTGGGCTCGACTGGACTGGGCTCGACTGGACTGGGCTCGACTGGACTGGAGACTGAACAGGGCTCGACTGGACTGGAGACTGAACAGGGCTCGACTGGACTGGAGACTGAACAGGGCTCGACTGGACTGGAGACTGAACAGGGCTCGACTGGACTGGAGACTGAACTGGGCTCGACTGGACTGGAGACTGAACTGGGCTCGACTGGACTGGAGACTGAACTGGGCTCGACTGGACTGGAGACTGAACTGGGCTCGACTGGACTGGAACGTGGACTAGACTCGACTGAACTGAGACCTGAACTGGGCTCGACTGGACTGGACTCGACTGGACTGGGGCTGGAACCTGAACGTGACAGGGCTGCACTAGAGCGTGAGCGTGGCGAGGCTGAACGGCGACTGGAGCCTGAGCGGAGCATGACTGAACTGGGGACTGGGCAAAACACGACTGAGCTGGGGACTGGGCAAAACACGACTGAGCTGGGGACTGGGCAAAACACGACTGAGCTGGGGACTGAACAGCTCGCGTCTGAACTGGAGACGGGGAACCGCATGAATGCAGGGAATCCTCCCAGCGGAACAAACATGGAGCTGGGCAGGTTGATGCAGACACAACGGTCCGACGGGGCGGGGAGAAGGAAACCGAAACCTTTGGCGGTGCAACCGGCGCTGGCGTGGTGCGGAGCGCGTCGCTTAGTTCATCAGACCTAGCGCACAGCCGCTCATAGAGGCGACGAACACTGGGGCGCTCTAACACACTGTCATCGTCCTCCAGCGTCAATATCGCCACCTCCACGGCGCTGCGCTGGTTCTTCGGGGTAACCGCCCGTCGGTAATCCTCCGCGAGGATCTTAAAATAAACTCGTAGCTCGCTAGGTAGCTCGGCACAGGTGAACTCCATGCTCCCTCGGGTGGATTATACTCGCCGTTCAAAAAAAAAGGAGCGAGAAAAACAGTCACTGACCTGACCGGAGGCTGAGTGCTGGCTGGGTCCAAGTCTGGCCAGATCGTTCTGTCACGGAACGGCAGATGAACGGACCCACATGCACAGCGAGGACTCGGTAGACAGTGGATATAGTTAAGAAAGTCTTTAATGACAGAATCCAGGTCACAAAACGGTCCAGGTCATTCACGGAGTAGCAACACCATAGGGCTCAGGCAAAATCGGGTCCGAGGACAGGCGGGAGTCAAAACCAGAAAGGGCTCAGATCACAGGAACAGAATCGGCGGGCGTAGACAGGTCCAGAAACGAGCAGAGTTCAGTAACAGAGAGACTTACGAGGGTGGTCAGGATCAGACGAGAAGCAAAGATCAAAAACGTAACAGGGTCGATAACGGGGTAAGCTGAACAAGACGAATGCTGGAGCGTGAGAACAATGAATCAGTAAACAACGATCTGGCAAATGATGACGGTGACAGGTGGTGCTTAAATGTCCGGGGAGTAATGATGAATGAAAAACAGGTGCGTGAACTGAAAACCGGAGGTAAGGTTAGCGTGAGTGTGATGGACTGGTAAACCGGAAACTATCAAACTAAAACAGGAAGCGGAAACTGGAACCCAAAACATGATGATGAGACAGAACAACAAAGTGCCTTCAAAATAAAACTAAAAACAGAGCCGGAACCTGACAGCACCAAAGTCAAGTTATTGATCATTAAAGTTGACTGTATGGCCCATACAGTATTACAGTATTACCTGGTATATTTGAATACTAATAAATCCTAAACTATACAGTAAACATACACAGATCTTTGTGTGGTGATAGTACACCTCTAGTAGAACAAGAGGAAAGTGGTCTGAGCCTGGAACTATGCACCAAAAGTCAAGTTATTAATGATTAAAGTTGACTGTATTACAGTATGACATGGTAGTTTTGAATACTAATAAATTCTAAACTATACAGTAAAAATACACAGATCTTTGTGTGGTGATAGTACACATCTAGCCAAAATAGGAGAAAGTGGTCTGGGCCTGGAACCTTGCACCAACGTTAAGTTATTGATCATTAAAGTTGAATATATGGCCCATACAGTTACAGTATGACCTGGTAGTTTTGAATACTAATAAATCCTAAACTATACAGTAAAAATACACAGATCTTTGTGTGGTGATAGTACACCTCTAGTAGAACAAGGAGAAAGTGGTCTGAGCTTGGAACTATGCACCAAAGTCAAGTTATTAATTATAAAAGTTGACTGTATTGCAGTATGACATGGTAGTTTTAAATACTAATAAATCCTAAACTTTACAGTAAAAATACACAGATCTTTGTGGGGTGATAGTGCATCTCTAGCAGAACAAGGGGAACGTGGTCTGGGCCTGGAACTATGCACCACAGTTAAGTTATTAATTATAAAAGTTTTACAGTATGACATGGTAGTTTTAAATACTAATAAATGCTTAATTTTACAGTAAAAGCACACAGATCTTTATTAGGCGACAGTTTTTCTATATATGCAATATTTTGTTTCGTAGTTTTCCATATTTTAAACAAACCGACGTCTCGTTTTTAAAAGAGGAAGTCGCGACGAGCGTGTTTTGTGCTCTGCTGTAAAGCGCGTAATACGGGCGCAAGACGTTTTTGAAACGCGGCTGAACGGCGGATGAACGAACGACGGCTCATTTGACCGCAGTTCCTGACTTCCAGCTGGTGCCGCGTGAGCGTCGCGCGCTCGCCCGTCTCGTTGGGGAGAGATCACACTTTTCCCATGATGACGTTGGGGACAGCGGGTCTGAAGCGTCTCGTCTCGGCGGCGCCCACGCAGGGTCTTCACTAGCAGCTCGGCGGGGGTCTCGTGTCTGTCTCTGGGCAGAACTGCGGCGCTGCGCAGCGCGACCAGCGGCTCCACGGTGTAAACAATGCGCCCCGACGCACATCGTAGCGTCTTAAACAGCGTTTATACTGCGACAAACTTAGAAAAACTATATAAAAGCTGTGTACAGGTTATGTACAATAATGCAACTAACAAAGAAATAGAAAAAATCAACTTAAATAAGCGAAGAATGTAATAAATAGAAGTAAGAGGACAGGAGCTGATGTGACCAGCAGCTCGACCGGCGCCAGAGGAAAAAAATATATTATTACTTAATTAATTAAATACATGTATTTATTTATTATTATTAATTAAATAATTGTAGCGGACTGTTTAAGGTCTTTATGTGCGAATGTACTTGTGCTCTGTTTGTGTGTAGCATGCTTTTTGTCCTTTTGTCTTTTGGGGTTTGCCATACTCTGGCAAGGGACATGCGCACTGCGTACAGTTGAGCGCGGGAATCTCTCTCTCTGTTGGTATGCCCGCTGGAATAAAGTGAAGAAGACCGAAACTGCAACGTGTCGTCTTATCTATGAATGTATAGTTTAGCCCACGTACGATACTCGGCTACACAATTAATTGATTAATTAATTTATTATTAATTAATTGGCTACAGGATGATAAAATTTGAGTTAGTTTAGTTTGAGTTGTTTTTTAAATAAAGGATTTTTAAAAATTCCTCTTTTTGTCTCTCCCTCTCCCTGTCTCACCCTCTTCCTGTCTCACCCTTCTCTCCAAAAGGAGGCTTACTCCATCGCTCGTCAGTTCAACCTGGTTCCTCCAGTGTGTGAACAGGCCGAGTATCATTATTTCCAGAGAGACAAGGTGGAACTGCACCTGCCAGAACTCTACCACAAGATCGGTACCACAGTACTACATAAAGTATCACAGAGTACTACACACAGTACTCACTGTACTACAGTGTTAGTGGTGTCAGCCTCTGAGACCCTGGTTGCTTAGTCATTTCTAAGGTGGACACATTAAAAACACACCAAGCTAAGCTACGGTCATTAGCTTAGCTTAACTATCATACCACTTCTCTGCGTCTGTAACAGTGACCTGTAAATGTAACTATGTTAACCATAGTCAACCAACACTAGTCATAATCTCTGTTACATTATGTTAGGATTCTTCATATAGACACTACATTTATTTGTCAGCTAGTGATAAAACATCTGGTTGCATTTGGGCCTGTTAAATGCAACACTAACAGTTTCCACCTGCCTGTGGTCTCAATGCTAAGCTACGCTGGGCCAGCTGAATCAGTACCAGAACTGATGGGTGGTACTGCTCAAAAAACAGTTGGGATGAGTGAGGTGGTTCAACATAAGGTCTGCTGATCTCTCAGGGGTCGGAGCCATGACCTGGTCGCCGTTAGCCTGCGGTCTGCTGACAGGAAAGTACAATGAGGGTGTCCCAGAGAGGTCCAGGGCTGCCATGAAGGTACGAGTGCACAAAAAAAACCTCAGAAATACACAGAAATATACAGAAGTACACAGAAATTCAAGTTAAAATAGATACACCTAAATATATATTGAAGTAAAACACAAGATCAGTAAACACTTCGTTAGATATACACATTAACTACCCAAAGGTAGTTGTGGAAATACACTGTAGTACACAGGACATTACTCAAGCATCATCCATCTCTGTCGGGATGAGACAGCATCTGTTACCATGGTGATTAATGCTCGAGGAAAACTGTTTCATTTCGTTTATGCTGTTAGTCGTAGAAACTAAGCGTGTGTGTGTGTTTTCAGGGCTACTCTTGGCTGAAAGAGCGTCTCTGCAGCGAAGAGGGGAAGAAGCAGCTTAGTAAAATCAAAGACCTCCACCTGCTGGCGGACAGAATGAATTGCACTCTGGCTCAGCTCGCTATAGGTACTACACCTGTCTGTCTGGCCCTGTCTATCTGTATATGTCTGCCTGCACCTGTGTGTCTGTCTGTCTGTATTCATTCTCACTGAGCTGAAGGAAACCAGAACAAGTCAAGTCAGTAGCACCTCGTTTCAGCCTTGTGCATTAAATTGTTGAGGTGATTTTCACAGCAGGCCAGTAAATACTGGTGAGCTGTGACACCGAATGACCACTTTATTAGGAACACGTATGTTTGCGTAGCTGTGATCATACCTGATCATTCTGACCTTCTGTCCCATCTCCTATCAGCATGGTGTCTTCGCAGTGAAGGCGTCAGCTCAGTTCTGCTCGGCGTCTCCAATACAGACCAGCTGCTGGAGAACCTGGGTTCCCTCAGGGTAAAACACTCCAACAGTTCATTAGTTCATCAGTGGTGGTTGTTCTTCCCAGCGCTGCTCAACTCTGACTATTTCCTGTTTCTGGTCTCAGGTTCTGACCCAGCTAACTCCGCCCCTTGTTGCTGAGATGGACACGTTGCTTGGCAACAAGCCGCGAAACCCCAAGAAGGTGGTGAGGAGCTGAAGACGAACATTAAACTTCCATTCAGAAAACACTGACTGAAGGACGCTGTATACCTCTCGTCCTCTCTGTTGTTATGGAGATGATGGAGATGTTCATCACATATTTGTCCCTCAACATGTGGAGGCTCTGGTGACTGAGGTGATGTTGGCTGAGATCACACAAAGATCACAGCTGGTTAACATGAGTCTGACTCTGTTGTCAGGGTAACAGCAGCTTAATATCAATGACTTTTAACCGCAACATATCAGATAAAGTTTATCTACTGTATCATTATTCCCACATCTGGGGAAAGAAAAGCACAAGAGCACCGGAACCAAACCTCTGAGGTTACGGTTCTGATGGTTCCACACTGGACCCAGATACGGAGTTTTAACAATTATCTGCACTGAAGTACTTAAAAGAAAGACTGAATACAATAAAACAGGACTTAGTTTTAAGTGATGAATATTTTAGGGTGCTGGATGCACAAACATCACATCACAGATTTAATGCCAAGGTTGTAAAATTGAAAATTTAGACAAAACCACTGGACTTTTCAGTTCTGGATTTTACAAGATCCAAAAGTAACAAATAATTGGGTTTTGGTGTTGGATGGTTCAGTTTAGCAGTGAGGGTCCTAATTTTTATCATCTGTCTGAACTTGTCCAGATTCAAAAGGCATTAACATGTTTGTTATCCAACAGGTTCATTAACCTCATCAAAGTTTAGCTTTTCTAAATAATTTGCTTAACAATCAGCTGCCAATAAACAGATGAAGTCATTAATGTGATGTTCATTTGATTAAAACACATCGATCAGTGCAGAAATGTCTGAGACAAACTATGAAACTGGAAGATGACAGAACTGAGCTTCAAGTGGTTCTACAAAGTAAGAGTGGGCTTTTAGTGTGATATGAGAGGACAAACAATCAAATATTGTGCATCACTGATGTTAAGCGCTTGAGGCTCAGAGGCTGTGCATAAAAATGACATACAATTATGAAACGGTCATGACTTTAGTTTAGAAACAGGAAATCAATCATGTCAATAATTTATCTTACGTTGGTCCGGTTTATTGTTTAGTCCACACGTACACACTTACATTTCAAAATAAGAGTCATCCCTTCCTCAGAGCTTGTGGTCTGGAAGAGCAGACACAAGTCAGGTGTTTGTCTGTGAGATCCTGGACTCTTCTCCGCACCCCAAGATTATGAAAAAAAACAGATGTGAAATGTGAAAATGAGTTTTTGCCACTGGCATGAATAGTATTTGTCGGTCGGTCGGTCATGGTTTGGTTCTTCTCAGTGGTCAAAGTATAAATAAGTAAAGACTGATGACTAACATGTTAAAATAACACAACACAATAATAAAATGACATTTAACAGAGTTGTCGTAAAACAACCGAGTCACGTCTCAACACAGACGGTTCTGATCAGGCAGGTCCTTGGGTTTCTGGGCCTTTTCCTTTGTTTAACATTCCTGCTCCTCTTGATGATAATAAAGTTGATATCATTGAATTTGATGATGTGCTGTTAAATACCATTTCAAAGTGAAGCTTTTTCCACATTGTTAACAGCTGGATGGCTTCTCTCTGGCTTTGCACCCTGACTACATGACAGAAATGTCTCAGAACAGAGGATGAGACAAGATCATGACCTGACGCTGAGTTGTTCAGTTGAACCACTGGCACTAAAACCGACTAAACTCACCTTCAGTTTTTAACACTTTACAGCTTCCCTACACATGAGTTAGTACTGATAGAATAGGTGCTGGCTCCTCAGACACAGACCATCTGCTCCTCCTTCGGTCGTCCCTGTTTTCCCAATAGGTCTGTTTTTTACTTCACACTTTAAAAACCACACCTCTACCTTTTCACCAAACCTATTCCTGGCTCACGTTCAATTTTCTCAAAATAAACTATAATAAAATACAAATGGTGTTGGCACTAAACTTAGTTTACACCACTGTGTGGGAGCGAGAAGGCTGGAGTCAGTTTTCAGACCTACTAAAAAACCTAACCACCATGACTTTTCTTTTCATTCTTTTCTTTGAATGAATAACTCAAATAAAACACCACAAGACACAAAGTGGTTAAAAAGTGACATTACTGCTCCTGTTGATCGATTCCACAGTTGGGCGGAGGTTTAGGCAAATAAAGTCCAGACCCGTTAGGGAACCAACCAGGAACCAGCTGAGCTTGAACAACTGAGAGACTGAACAGTGCCACTGCAGCAGACTGGGTCTGAGGGAGTCTAGGCTTTGATAGGTGACCAGTGTCTTTGACCCCAAAGCGACAGGGTCTACTTCACATGTGGAACTAAATGCACCGATTCATTTCAGTAAGAACTGTCCTCACAGTCTTTTATTGAAGCCCAGTTGAGGCATCGCACAGTCAAACTTTCTGGAATATCTCAGCCTCTCCCCTCTTTAACAGAGAAAATCTAGAAACAAACTAGATGCGAGACAAGATTTGGATCAGCTCCATTCTCCTCTGGCTCTTACCTGAAATTATTTGGTGAAGCCTTGTACAGAACAGATCAGTTAAAAGTTAAAATCAGAGGTTTTACTCACTCTTACTCCATTCCTACACTTTCATCGTCTTCCTTTCTTTCCCACCTTTCATTCCTTCATTCACCATCTGAAAAATAAAAGCCTCCATTTCTAAAACGCAGCAGGTTTTCCAACGACAGCATCTGATGTCAAACAGCCAGAGCTCATTAAGATTCCCATATAAGTGGCTTTAAGAACTAAAATAAATACTCTGCTCCTCCGAGGCCAACGTTAGCGTGAACTACGAACACATCAACAACACTTGCCTGTTGAATCTGGACTTTTGTTCCTGGTGGAGAAAACCCTTTGTGATGTCGTGATCTTGATTATATAAACCTATGTTCGATGTGATTCATACAGTATGCAGCTATGTAGTGAGCTAGTTTTCCCAGGTTAGTCAATGATATAATTTTCTCTGCAGTATTTTGTTGTTATCTGTTGAAAGTTATCCCATGCTAGCAAGCTGTATGGTTTCACTCCAGTGTGAACTCTTATCAGAATCAGCCAAGATTGCACAGAACAACCAATGAATTATATGTGGTCTGACTCCATTTTTCTTGCCTCGTGACAAAAAAAAACAAATTATTTACAATTTTACTTATTTACAACAAATGAACAAATAAAGAATATAAACTGCAGCTCGCTGTGTCACATTCAACAGGGGTTATTGCACGTTTATGTTTGTGTCTGTGAAGAGTCATTGAGTCATTGTATTGTGAATCCAGTAGAGTTCAGATCAGAACCAGCCTGGGGGAAGAAGCTAGCTCTGTCTGGTGGTTCTGGTGGTTCTGCTGGTTCTGGAGGCTATGGCTCTGTGACGCCTGCCAGAGGGGAGGAGCTTAAACAGTTTGTGTGTGGGGTCAGCAGTGGTGCTGACAGTCCGTTTTCTGAGTCTGGACCGGTACAGGTGTTCAATAGAAGGAAGCTCAGTCCCAATGATCTTCTCTGCTGTTTGGACCACTCTCTGCAGTCTGTGTCTGTCCTGCTTGGTGGCTGAACCAAACCACACAGTGATGGAGGTGCAGAGGACAGACTGGACGATGGCCGTGTAGAAGGTGGTCAGCAGCTCCTGGGGCAGGTTGAACTTGAAAGTAAAACCTCTGCTGGGCCTTTTTGTGGACAGTGTCTATGGGGGGGGTCTACGGTAGACACTGTGTTATTGTGGATGGTGAGGGGAGGAGGGACAGGCGGTTCTTCCTAAAGTCCACCATCATCTCCAGTCTTGAGCATGTTGAGCTCCAGCTGGTTCTGACTGCACTGGACCAGTTGCTCCACCTCCTGTCTGTTTGCAGACTCATCACCGTCCTGGATGAGCCCAATGATGGTCATGTTGTCTGCATACTTCAGGAGTTTCACAGACGGGTTCCCTGAGGTGCAGTGGCTGGAATAGAGGGAGAAGGGCAGAGGGGAGAGGACGCACCCCTGTGGTGCGCCGGTGCTGATGGGGCCTGATGTGATGCTGCCCAGCCTCACCTGCTGCCTCCTGTCAGTCAGGAAGCTCCTGATCCACTGACACGTGGGATCAGGGACGGTGACCTGGGTCAGTTTGTGGTGGAGTATTCCAGGGTGATGGTGTTAAAGGCTGAGCTGAAGTCCATAAACAGGATCCAGGCGTATGTGCCAGGGAGATCCAGCTGCTGCAGGATGTGGTGCAGTGCCAGGTTGACTGCATCATCAGCCCACATGTTTTTCCTGTAGGCAAACTGCAGGGGGTCTGTGAGGTCCTTCAGATGCCTCAACACCTCCCCAACCTTCCTGTGTCCAGATCAGCCTTGGTCCAAGCCAATGGTTGAAGCTGCTTAAAGCCAACGTTGGGTGTAACTAGGAGCTTAAAGCTATGGAGTGGTTTAGTATCAGCCCTGATGACAATAACACAAACGTACTGATCATTTACAGCAAACAAAGTGATATTGAAGCTGATGAATCCTGGTTAAAGCCTCATTGTCGATCCTGCCTCTGGGCCTGGACGTAAGTTTGTTTCCATCCGACCCAACAGGAATCAGATACAAGACGAACTCAAATAGCAAACAGCTGCTTTATTCATCTGGGTTTTGGTAACTATTTTTTAAAGGTCTGAAATGCAGAACAGTTAAATACAAACTCATGCAAAGTGTCACTGCAACAACAATTCAACATTTTCTCATTTCAGATTAAATCAGAAACAGGAAGAAAAAAAGCTCATGCACGGCTGAACCCAGTCCTGAGTGGTGCCGGACACATTTAAGCACTGTTTGAAGGGAACCGCAGTCAGACCTCTGACATCACCAAGTCCGACATGACATCGCCATAGCAACAGAGGCCACAAGAAGTAGCTGCATCAATAACTGGGATTCACCTGCAGTGTCAACAGGGGGCGGTCCAGTTTATGTTCTGGTCTTATGCTGACAGTCAAACGTCCTCATTAAACCAACACTAATCCACCATCAGTAGCTTCAAACATCCACACTTTGGTGGAAGCACAGAACCTTCAGGAAACACATCTTGATCCATTTTTACACCAGTCTCACAGTTGCCAGAGGTCAGGTTGTGGCTCCTTAAGACTCTACCTGACAGTCACACATTCACAACAGTTCATGCTGTAATAAATAAAACATCAGGAGCATCTAGAAAATCCCACTTTAGAATATGAATATATGAATATATATATATATATGAATATATATATATATATATATATATATATATATATATATATATATATATATATATATATATATATATATATATATGTGTGTGTGTGTGTGTGTGTGTGTGTGTGTGTGTGTGTGTGTGTGTGTGTGTGTGTGTGTGTGTGTGTGTGTGTGTGTGTACATACATACATACACACATATATATAAATATGTGACTGTGTGTCTATATTGTATGTAGCTTTACATTGTCACATACACTGAAGGACATGACGGTCTCCAACTGAAGAGCTTCATCCAAACCATCTAGCCCAACCTCCAACACAACGACCTGCTGCTCCCTGATCATCTGCAAGTAAACAGCAGTGCATTGTGGGAAGAAGAAAATGGGTGTCAACCCTGTGGGGTCCCTCACCATGAGCCATGCAGGTCGGGTTCTTCTAAAAGCCCGGCTCATAGCCTGGCACTGGGTGGATCCAAGCCTGGATTAGTCCAGTGGACCAAACCCTGGTTCTTGGTGAGGTTCCATTAGCTGACAGGCTCTACCATAAGCCTGGGCCTGTCTGAATGGACCGTTCTGATTGTCAGTATTAGACTGGACCTTTCTCACATCTGTGGTTCTAGTCATGGGAGAGAAACTCACAGAGTCGTAGAAAGGAGGGCTTTTTCAGTGGAGCTGTGGAAGCTGCTGACGGCTACATTCAACGAGGAGAGAAGTGCGACACCAGAGCAGCAGACGGATGAGGGAACAAAGAGTTGGCCTAGGGCAAGGCATCGCTCAGCGCCGCTTCTCTCCATCATTTGGTTTCTGTCCCTTTGAACACCACAGCAAACCTGAACCTGCATCTCCTCCAGGAGGAAGGGATGAAGACATGGGTTAGGTGGTGAGTCCTCTCCTCTCCAGCTCCCTGGTCTGCTTCAGCTCCTTAATCCTGCGGGAAGGTGAAACCAGATCAGAGAAAATGTCCTCAAAGAAACATGTGGAGGTGGAACCTGAAACGTCACCTGTGTCTGCAGCGCCTTAGGAACCTCATGATCTTCCGAGCTGCCTGGTCCTGCTTCTTGGTCAGGTACGACCCCCTGATGGTCACAGAAGCTGTGTTAGTCAACGCTGATGTGTGTCTACAGAATGTACAGACGGTTGTGATGCATTATCGGATGGTTCCTACTTGATCTTGGGGTTGTGGCTGGCCGCTCCCCTCGGCGCCTGCTTCAGCCTCTCGTACTCCTTGTAGCTGCGGTAGTACTGCTGGATAAGCACAGCTGCCCGTCGGCTCTGCTGGAAGCGCTTCTGTTCATAGTAGGACCTGAACTTGGACTGGATCAAGATGGCCGCCTGGGTCATCTTCTTGTAGAGCGCGTACTGAGGGGACAGACAGACTGCATCAGGACCCGGGGTGGAGTTAGTGACGTCTCTGTTCACTGAAGCCGTCGCTCTAGTGAGAGCTGTAAACTACATTCATGTCTATGACTAAAATAAACTAGAAACTAGAAAAACACAAACAGGAGCAGCTGTACAGACAAACATCCTGGATGATGGAGATCACGGCACACAGGTGGTTTGAGGTGTCTACTGTAGCTGCACACACGCACGCACATCTACACCTACAATGTTACCTTCAGAGCTATCCATGTTAGCTAGCCAGAGGGAGGAGAGAGACACAGCACGTTAGCTCAGGGTTAGTGAAGCTCCACACAAACTCACCTCACACATCAGAACACACCTGTTTGTACTTCCTGTAGCATCTCTGGATGACAGCTGCAGCCATGTCCTGCTGCTCCTTTAGCCTGCGGCCCTGCAGACGCAGACACAGTTTGAGGTGCTTGCTGGGAGAAATGACTGAGTGGTGATGATGCAATGCATCCTGGGTACCTTGTATCTCCTGAAAGCGTTCTGGATGATCCTGGCCGCCTCGTACAGCTCCCTCTGCTCGCCATCCGTCAGCGTCAGAAGGGCAAAGTCTCTCTCCATCTTCCCGTTGGCCGACGCATTCAGAAACTCTGCCCAGGCTGCAGACGACGGGGGGCGGAGCCTCTGCAGGGCCAGAGCACTGAGGGGCGAGGGAGGACACACCCGCCTGCACGGGCACCAACACAAATCCGCAAATCAGCATCAGTGTTTGTGCTGCGACGCCGTTAAAACTGATTGACATGCACCGTGGGGGCGAGGCCTGAGACCTGGGCGGGGAGTGGGGGTGGGCGTCGACCGTATCGAGGTAGGTGGCTAGCCAGGTGTCCTGTATGGCCGGGTTGTCTCGTCTCTCCCTGAGTGGAGACTCCGGCCCTCTGGGGAAGTCGTCCTGCTTGATCCGCTCAGGAGTTGCTTCAATGATCTGCTCTGCCAGAGTTGCCATGTCCACCTGTGAGGAGAAGGTAACCATAGCAACAGAGGGTGATGTGCAAACAGAAAACCTTGTTAGGTCTGAATACTTTTACCAAAGCAATACAGATTGAACTGTAGCACAGACATATCAACTAAACCAAGACTTTAAATTAAATGAAAACATCTGATCAGATCTGTAGCATCAGTGACAATGCAGCTGTGTGGCCTTGATACCTGCAGCACCTCATCCTCCAGATACTCTTCGTCCTCCTCGCCTTCGTTTTCTGTGTTCTCGCTGTAGCTCAGCAGCTGCTGCTCCAGCGCTGCTGCCATGTGTGATCGTCGTCCAGCCGCCGTGTGTGCGTTTGTGTAAGTGTCTGTGTGTCCAGGAGAAGAGCTCTCAAAGTCCATGAAGTAAAGAGAATCTTTGGAACCACCAGGGTTCAAACCTATGACACCAGTTTGTGAGAAGGATGATCAGCAAGACTTTAAAAGACAGATGGACTAAATGTCAGTGATGGTGGTTTACCTGTGGTGAAAGCTGTGGGTGGTTCCTCCCCCCACATGGATATGGGAGGAAGAGAAGGCAGGGGGAGGGAGGAGGGGGAGAGGGGGGGAGGGGAGATGGGCAGGGAGGAAGGTGATGAGGGAGAGGAGGGGGATGTGTCCATGGGGGCGGGGCCGCTGGAGTAGGCAGAGCTTGGCGAGGGGGAGGAGGGAGCACTGGGTGAGGGCAGACTGCTGGAGCAGCTCAGACCTAGAGGATAGAGACAGAAGCCTGCTACAGCCAATCACACGGCTGGATCCTGTCACATGCTGAGGGTGGGCGTGGCTGCGTGCTACCTGTGTCTGGGCTGGTGGACAGAGGCGACGGTGGCGGCTGAGGCTGTGGCGTGGCCGTGTCCCTGGGAGCGCGCTGGGTGTGCAGCTCCTCCAGCACAGTGGCGAGGCGGGTGTGGCCTCTAGAGCGAGCGACGGCCAGCGGCAGGCGTCCCAGTGAGTCAGGGATCCCCAGTGCCAGACTGTTCCAGCCGTACAGGAGCTCTGCTGCCTGCTGGTGTCCCAGAGCGCACGCCCACATCTGGACACACACAGTCCGTAAGTACAGGACGCACGGTAACCATAGCAACGGCAACATGTGTGTGCATTACCAGTGGGGTGCAGGAGAAGTGGTCAACATTGAGAGGATCCACTTCCTGTTCCAGATCTAAACTGTCCTCGTTCAGACGCCTGCAGGAACAATGACGAATGACAGTCAGTGTGTGTGTGTGTGTGTGTGTGTGTGTGTGTGTGTGTGTGTGTGTGTGTGTGTGTGTGTACCTCCAGTATATCAGGGTGTGGATCAGGTGTGTGTATCCCTGTGCAGCAGCCAGGTGGAGCAGCGTCATCCCGCGGTGACGAACTGAGTGATGGAGCCTCTCTCCCCCTTCTCCTCCTCCACTCCATCGTCCTCCCCTCATCATCCGCTCACACACTCCTACAATCCTCCTCTCAAACCACTGGGACGACTGACACACAGAGACATCAACATCACACACAGCAGTCTGTCCCTGGTCATCATCCAGGTGATCTGGTCTTTGGATACATGGACCAGTAGTAGTCACCAGTAGGATGACACTGGGACCAGTAAACCTACAACAACCAGGTTAGACTGAAACAAGCTGGTCTAGTGTGACTGCAACAGAACCATGAACCATCATGTAAACAGATAGAAACCAGTACCTGGTCCCTGTGCTGCTCCCTCCTCCCTCATTCAGACCCCTCCCCTCCAGTTTTCCCTCCACTCTCGCTGGCATTTACACCTCTTCCACTCCCCTGCTGCCCCTCTCCCTGTGACGCACATGGTAGAGTGAGGCTATAAAAGGGCATCTGATGGGAGGACAGACCTGGAAACACTTCCAGTGATCAGGCCACAACTGCTATTCATCCATCCTGCTGAACAAACACACAACCTCCTCTGAAGAAGAATGGTGAAGCAGAGAACCCTCGTTAAGATCCATCATAGCTACAGTTCACGTCTCCTCAGACTGTGGGTCGTAGTAAGGTGGTGGTTTGTGTGACCTACATAACCTGTCTGGCAGGTTCTGGGTGGGTCCTTGACCAGGCGGACCGTAACCCCCCCCCCCCATTGTCTCCACAGGGAACCACTTGGCTGCATTAGTTCTCAGCTCCTCACCTCAGCTGGGTTCTGGTAGTAGCTCATACAGTGACAGGACAACCGGCAGCAGCAGATAACGGACCTCAGCAGCTGTGTAGACAACATACCTGCCACCCAGTTCAGTGGCTGTGATTGTTTTTGTTAAGGTCGGATCTATCTCTGGAGCATTGAATCTATTTTAAACCAAGGACTTGATCTGCTGAATTCCTTGTGACATCAGAGAGCTTGAGTTCAGCTGAGGTCAGACCGAGACGCGTTTTAAAGGGATTTTCCATTCAAGCACCAGATTAAGCTCCAGACAATCTGCCTCTGGGAGACACGCACCCAACACTTCACTTCATGGAGATGATCCAAATCTGCTAAACACCAGGGAAAGGTCCTGATTCCTGGTGAAGGATGATGGTGCTGAAACCCATCCTGCTACCAACATGTGGTGTGTAGTAATATGAGACTGAAGGTTAATGTCGTCCTCACCTGCTGGTGGTCCTCAGGTAGAGGCGGGGGAGGGGGGGTGGCCAGCTGGTGGCCGGGCTGCTGCCTCTGATGCTGCTGCTGCTGCTGCTGCTGCTGCTGCTGCTGCTGCAGGTGGTGGCTTTCGCGGGCAGCCATCTCTGCCATCCTGCGCTCCATCTGCTCCAGCCGCTCCAGGATCGACATCCTGAACTGATTGTCTGCAGACAGAAAACACAGAGTGAGCGCTTGTCTGCTCAGATAGAGCCTTTATGATGAGAGCAGATAAAACACAAAGATCTTAATGGAAATGCAGATGTTTTGCTGCAGCCCATAAAAGCCAATCACAACAAAGATCGTGGCTCCCATTTTTCCCACAATGCACCAGCTGTAGTGCAACAACAACATCAGTGACACAATGCAGATCTGTTCTGAGGTCAGCCTTAGTGTGAGCATGATCATTGAAACGCTGTGGCTGCACAGTCACAGCAGGTAATACAGCCTGACACCCAGGAGGCTCCTCTATATCACTCTGAGAGAACCCTTTATCTCGACTGCTCCTCCCCGAAGCATGACGGTGCCACCATCACGCTGTAGAGACACTCCTCTGCTGCAGATCCTGGAGGCATGTGAAGGTGAGAGAGGGCAGCTCATCCAAACCAACCTTCATGTTCTGGACTTGAAGGAGATGATGGCACCAGCAAACAACAAACACGCTCTGCAGAAAACTCTGAGCAAACCTGGATACACAACAGGCAGTCACCACTGCATGTTTGCATCCAGCAGACTTTGCAGGACACAAAGCCATTATGTGTCCTGATCCTCTGGCATTAACAGCTGAGGGGGAAGGAAGCTGTTAGCTAAGAAGGTTGTAGGTGGTTGCTATGATTACACCTACAGAACAGAGAGAGAGAAGTCATCCTACCGGCACCAGCCTCCTGTAGCTGCCGTTCATCCATCTCGTGTCTGTCTCTCTGACTACAGATCATCCCTGTCCTCAGTCTGAGTGGCTGCACAGCTGAGGAGCATTCTGGGAAATAAAGGTAACGGACACACTCGACCCTAAACAGCAGTGACGACTTAGACTGACCGGCCCCGCAAGGATCACTAACATTAGGAGAGAGAACACGGCAACAAAGCATGGTGGGTAATCCACAGAGAGGAAGGGAGGGGTGAGAGAGGGAAGGAGGGGAGAGATAGTGTGTCTCAACTGACTGTGGGGCATTCCTGGTTCTGAGCCAGGAAACACCCACCTCAAGAAGAAAAAAGAGAGAGACTATTGAAATGGTTCGTAACTCAACAAAAGTATCTAAACAGGAAAAAATATGCAAACGAGATAAAACAAAAACACAAACTCCAGGCTAAAAAATTAAATTAATTTCATTTCTCACTGTGAGTCAAATACTCATTTTAGCCTGACCCATAAGAACATTAAGCAGAAACTCTGTGCGCTGGACCCACCATGAGACCAGAAACTCTTTTTTCATATTGATCACATCATTTATGTGACACCTATGTTTCTATACGATGGCCTCTCACAGACACAGTGAGCAGTCGTTTTAAAAGTTTGTAAACGTGATGGACACAAAGCCTGAAAAGCAGCTTGTCTGCATCTTGTTCCTGTTACTATAATCAGCAGTGGACTGAGGCGTGAACCGCCCCCCAGTGTGTGTTCAAGTCAGAAATAGCAGTGAATCCTGATGACGTGTTTTCAGGCGATGACAGTGGAAAACAGCTCCACCCCATCAATCACTCAGAGAGACACGAGGGGATCAAGTGGATTCCTGGGAGGAGAGAGCAGAGGGCAGGCAGCATGCCAACACTCCACAGACCCACCTGGTGGTGGTGGCGCTGCTGAGCACGACAACACTAGACCCAAGCAAGAATCCACCGTCCTCATCATGGCTCTGGTCATTTCAACTCTTTGTGTACCAAATTAGGGTCTAACAGCACCAAACACCTGAAACCAGGTGCAGGTGTTGGTACAGACCTGTAAACACTGCATTCACTGACCACATTCTCTGAGAAACCACAGAAATGGTGGAGACCTTCACATCACCCATGATATCTGGGCCCATCTCTGGTGTCTCCAGATGCATTCTGCTCCTCAGCATCAACACATACAGTAACTGAAGTTACTAAGTGCCTAAGGTCAATGACTAGTAACACGTTTAACTGCTCCTGCTGCCTGAACTTCATGTATTCATCTACACACACACATCTTTTAATTATGTACGTATACGTGTCATCCTCAGGGGCAAATAAAGTTTACTGAATTGAAACTGGCTCTTTAGTACAAAGTGCCCTCACTGCATTACCATGACAACGCTCTGACGCCTCACCATGGTGGTGACAGGGTGAATCTGAGTGACAGGCCTGGAGGCTGAATTATACCAGTGACTGTGCTTTCTATGTGATGTGTCTCACCATCCAGTGAGAGCCAGTCGAGCTGAGAGCTGGGCAGAGAGCTTGCGTTCCTTGCTCGGTACTCGAACAGAACCGAGGATGAGACCGACCCTCCGGACTCCAGAACCTGCAGACGCACCAGACCGGCCTGGTGGGCTAAAGCAGAGAGGAAAAGGCCTTCATGTGAAGCAGGCGTTGGACATCAGACCGATCAAACTGTCTGCCAGTATGTTTACCAGGACAGTAGCAGCGCAGCACCCCGGGCTGGATCAGCGACGCTGGCACAATGCTCTGGTCAAACACACACGAGTATCGGCCCGTTGGCTCGCTCCATGGTCCCGTTATCAGAACCTTCACACCGCCCTGAAAAACAAATCAGGACCAAACATCACCATCTGAGCTGAACATGTCAGGACATGTTTTAAAGACAGTCAAACACTCCTGACGAGCCTACAGCCACAGATGTCTATGAGGGTGAGTCCCACGTTCCTCCTCAGAACTTCCTAAGAACCCGCTAACGTGACCTGTGCTAGAAGCTGGTTTCTAAGCAGTGCATAGACAAATACTGTCACCACTTCAGTTTGTGTTTCATTAACCATCAGACTCTGCCGCCCTCTGGTGGACAGCAACAGAAATGGGTCATATGTATGGGAGTCAAATGAGTCAGATTAGTTTTGTGCGTGTGTAAACCGATCTGTGTGTGCGTAAGCAGATCCTTTCCTTCCATCCTTACCACTGTAGTGCTTCTTTCTCTATGAAAAAACCCTGTAATAGTAGATATCTACAATACTATAACAGATCAATAACTGCTAACCAACTGATCACTAATGATAGATTACCTCAGGGTACGACCACTCTGGTGAAAAATCAGTGATGGAGGAGAGGCGGCTGGAGGAGGGCAGCGGGAGAGGGAAGGGGAGGAAGGAGGAGGAGGGTGAGGGCTGTGGGGGAACCATGTATCTGACCCCTGCTGGGAACACGGCTGGACTCTGTGCGGGGACGGAAGGAGACTGAGCTGTGACAGGATCTGCCTCCACTGTGATGAGGTCAGAGATGAGGTCAGGAAACTGGCTGTCAAAGGAGATGTCGAGCTCCTCCCCTGCCACCTCCCCTTCCTCCCCCTCTTCTTGTTGAGTGTCCATGCATGTATCTTCAGCATCGTAGTCCCGCCTTCGTTCCTCCTTCACCTGAATTGGGGGCTTTGCCAGGTGGGAGGCAGTGGTGTGGACAGCCTCACATTTAGAGAGGTGAGTGTAGGGCTGCTGTCCGTTAGCATGCTGGGGCATCTGACTGGTCGGCAGGGTAGGCCCCAGGTCCTGGCCAACAAGAAGCACAGACGGAGAACTACTTCCTGTCTTCAGCTGTGGTGACGGGCTGGAGGAGGCGTGGCTTGTCTGAAGGACAGAAATAAAAGGGACATAAATACAGTGAAGTATTTGACTTCTTTTACCTTCTTTGTGCCTGCTCGCCTCCCATATTCATCTTCCTTAAATTCTCACCACTTCTATTTAATTTTACTCCTAGTCTTTTTCTTCCTCCGTACTGCCTTCATAATTCCCTTCCTGTTTTTACCTTTATCTTCCTGCTCTCTCCATTGCTCCCTCCCTTTCAGTCCACTCTTACTCCTTCCTTACTTTCTTTACTAACCTTCATCCTTCACCATTTATTTCCCTCCATACTCTTGTCCATTTATAACTCTTCTCCACCTAAGCATCATCATGAAGCAGAGATCTCACCTGCAGCAGAGCCAGCTTGATAGGAGGAGCACTACCTTCATCTTCATCACCACCAGGTCTTCCGACCTTCAGCTCTTCTTCTCTCCCTTCCTCTGACTCCCCTAGTGCTCCCAGCTCCAGGCAGAGCGGGAGTAATGGAGGAGCCAATGTTGAAGTGGGAGACAGAGAGAGGGAGGGGGGGAGGGTGGATGGAGGAGAGTTTGAAGATGAGAGAGGGAGGGCTGAGTCTCTTCTGTCTACTTCAGAAGAGGAGGACATGGAAGACAGGGAGGATGGAGGGGAAACAGAAGAGGAAGGGGTAGAGGTGGGGGAGAGTAAAAGAGTGAGGGAGGGTGGAGACAGGGGGGAGGAGGTGCAGAGGACAGGGGAAGGAGTGGAAGGAGGGCCTCCATAAGTCTGGCCCTGTTTGGGGGAGTTTAAGAAAGAATCTGGGTCAAAAACAGGGGGGAGAGATGGAGGAGGAGGGGGTGGTGAGGGGGACAAGGCAACTGAGGGAGGAGACGTAGCTGCGGGAGAAGAAGGGGAGTGGAGGGATGTGGTGTTGGAGGAAGAGGGGGTGAGGAGAAGGCCTCCGATGACAGGAGAAGGGAGAAGGGTGAGGGAGAGGGTGGTCATGCCAGGCGCTTGCAAAGCGGGGGTAGGAAGAATGGACGGAGCAGGGGAGGAGGATGTGGGAGAGGAGGGGGAGGCTGGCTTGGTGGCAGGAGGTGGTGGGAGGGCTGGGGAGAGCAGCAACTGGCCAGAACTAGTGAGGGACAAGCTCCTCCCTGGGCCCGCCTCCTCCGGTGTTGCCCCACCACCTGGCCCCCCCTGCCCTCCTCTTCCTCCAATGGCTGTGGCTGTTGCCATGACAATCACTGCATTCTGGGGAAGCGCCACTGTTGTCAGGTTGTTGTGGTGGTCGCCATAGAAGCTGTTGCCATGGTTGTTCCCGGCAATGGCGGCTCTATGGGGCTGAGGTGGAGATGATGCCAAACTGCAGAAGACAGAGAAGGTAACATCCAACGTTATGCAACAGAGATAGAATCACTGAGATCCTTGAGATAAAGTCTGTGGGTAGGCATGTACAGTACAGTGAGAGCACCTAATTCACTAAGTGAAGAAATGAAGATGCCTTCCTTTGTTAAGTATGTGAACCAAAGTAACGGCGAGACAGATATCTTCATCTGATATTATACATAACTTTTAGTTTTTGCGGGTGACTCACGCGGATGAGGGGCCAGGAGACGACACAGGACTGCTCTGAGCCTGGAGATGAGGCACTTTGGATTCTCCTCCCCCTGCTCTGGTTGGTGCCTCCCCCACCTCAGAAGCCAGGGGGGAAGAGGTGGGTTTACAGGAAGAGGGGGGCAGTTTAGGGGAGATGATGCGATGCTTGGTGCTGTTACAGCGGTGGGGAATGTTCACTCCTGAAGACACTGTAGAAACACAGAATCACAGGTTTGAATTTATCTTACAACAAAGAGTAAGTGATCAGAAAAAGAATCAGAATCAGAAAAGGCGTTATTGCTAGGTCCTGTAGTGAGCACTTTACAGAACTTGGAATTTGACTTCAACATTCGAGATTCCAAAAACTTTATTGATCTCAGAGGGAAATTATTTTGTACACTTTGATTGCTGTCACAGTTGGAGGTACACACAAGAAGGAAGGGAGATTAAAAATAGGAATGCTAATGCATCTACACACACTCACATGTAATTACTAGCTAAAGATTTATTATACATGTTATTGCCTAGATGAAGATCAACCCTTACAGAGAGAGGAGTTGTACAGGCTGATGGCACCGGTAGGAAGGATCTCTGGTGGCGTTCTGTGGAGCACCTAATACTGATCAGCCTCTGGCTAAAGGTGCTCATCTGTCTTTAAAGCTGCTTTGCAGAGCAACACGGTCCTCATCTGTCCATCTTTTAACAGTTTTAATGGTGGCAGGCAGCCTTTGATCCTGAGGTGTGTATTGTGGCAGCAGATCAATTAAATTGTGATCGGACATTCCCAGAGGGAGGAGGGCAGTGGAAGAGTAGGCATCCTTAACATTAGCATACTTCAGGTCCAGTGTCTTCTTGCCTGGGACAGCTCACAAACTGGGTGAATGGAGGAAGTGACTTGTCGAGGCAGGTCTGATTAAAGTCACCGGAGATCATAAAGGAAGCGTCAGGATGTCTGGACTGCGGGATGGAGACGACCGCCTGTATGACGTCACACGCCGCGGCAACGTTCGCGCGGGGGCTTTAAACAGCCATGATGAGGATAACATGTGGAAACTCTCTGGGTAAATAATATGGACGGGGCCCGTGGCCAGCACTTCGATGTCAGGGCTGCAGACCCGCTCTTTGACCGTCACATGTCCAGGATGGCACCACTTATTGTTAATAAAAATGCCCTCCCTCCACGCCTCTTTGTGGTTCTGTGGTTCCCACTTGGCCTCTGTCAAAGCGCACGGCGCTGAACTCATCAATGTTACCGCTGGAGTCTGAGATGACGTCATGCAGCCAGGTCTCCGTGGAACACATCAAACTGCACTCCGCAAAGATTCTCTCCTCTCACTAGAGCTGTCAGTTCAACCATTTTATTATCCAGTGACCTCACGTTGCCCATAATCAGCAAAGGGAGACGCGATTTAAATCTTTTCTTTTCCTTACTTCGGTCTTTATTCCCTACACAAACCTTTTTTCCTCCTTTGCATCCCCTCGTTTTCCGCCTTATTTCTTTGGGGAAGCTTGACGTTTCTGGGGGAGTCAAGTATTTTGCTGTCGAACTTAGTGAGCTCTTGGAGAGATCATCTGATCCCGGGTGTAAAAAAAGTTAGCTTGCTGGGTCTCCAGCGCTCCGACATTACGGATTACGGATGAGGGAAAGTACAAATCCAATCGAAGAAATGACAAAAATCTCTCTTGAACAACATGATCAGAAGGGTGCACCTCAAATACTAAGACTGATTAAAGAAAATCACATGCAGTAGGTAAAAAATAAGGAAAAATACAGAAAAGCCAAGACGGTAAAACAGAGTCACCGGAGCGTGCTGTAGCAAGGCTCGTGCCTGCGCACTTGGCTTACTCTGCTTAGCTTGGACTTAGACTTGGTGTTGGCGTTGAGTAGTGCACAAGAGAAAATTTAAAATTATGTACAGACAATCCTGGCTGTAATCTCCAGCTGTAAAGTGAATGACGCACTGCAGCTTGGCCTTGTCTCTGGCCGTGGCGAACCAGACTGTGATAGAGGATGTGAGAATGAATTCAGCAGTTCAGCATCTTCGCAGAGAGGTGGAAGAACCTCGCTGATCCTGGAAGGCTGCAGACTCAGCCGTTTAAAGAATTTGTTTACATCTCCCTCTTTGATGGAGGAAGGTGTGAGGGGGGTGGGGGATGCTGAGGTGTGAAGCTGTGTGGGTGGATCAGGTGGGGCCGTGGGGGGAGGGTTGTTGCTGGATAATGGCTGTGGAGTAAGGATGTTAGGGCTGTCCCATTGTGTTCAAAATGGCAGTAAAATATATTGAGGTCATTGGCCAGACGCAGACAGTGGGGGCTCTGGGCTTGTAGTTTGTGATGGTCTTGAGCCCTTTCCAGACAGAGGCAGAGTCGTTGTCTGAGAACTGCTGTTCCAATCTCCTTGCTAAATCTGTGCTTGGCCTCTCTGTACTTGTCTCTCATAAGCACCGCTAAAGGTGGTGTAGCAGTGGTCCAGTACCTTTCCCTCTCTGGTCAGACATTTGATGAACTGTTTGTATTTAGGGAGTTCCGATGAGAGGTTGGCTTTATTAAAGTCTCCCAGGACGACGTTGTATCCTCAGAACCTCCTCAGTCAGCACTACCTGGGCAGCGCGCACACCCCGGTCTCTGGCTCCATACTATCTTATTCCTCACCAGACCCAAGGCCGTAAACCGAATGCATCTTGTCTTTGAAACTTGGTGTTCCTTCCTTTCTGATAACAAGACACGATGATGCAGAGATAAGGTGGCACGAACAATTCTATTGGTGCAGAGAGACATTCCACCGAGGCCAGGAAAAGGGGTTAAAAGGCAGAGACAACTTGGGGATTGTGGGCTCTTTGCATCACACCTTTGTTGTGTATTCTCTGATCTCCCCAGCTGGTTTTTGGTTTGTTGATGTGTACAACCAACATCCATGTTTTTAATTTGTTTTCCCCATTATTTTTATTTTTATTTATTCTCATAATAAATCACACAAAAGACATCTCACTCATCTGCTTGTTTATGGGAAATTTCCACCACAGATGTCCCAGTGATGTCACAGAGAGTCAGTGATGTCACAGTGATATCACAGTGAGTCACTGATGTCACAGTGATATCACAGTGATATCACAGTGAGTCACTGATGTCACAAAGTGTCAGTGACGTCACAGCGAGTCAGCGATGTCACAGCAAGTCACTGATGTGTGAGGAGCGTTACCCTGGGCAGTGCTGCAGAGGCAGGCATGCGTGCGCGGCTGTGGTTTAGGTCTCTGTCTGTCCAGAATATGCTGAACCATCTCCTCAATGCTGAAATCACCTGAGCTCACGGAACACTTGATACTGTGAACTGAGACACAGAATAACTATGAGTTCATGCTACGTATTCTATAGAGACACATATGTTTACTTCAGTTTTCATTAATGTCTGTTTCGTACACATGGGTTTCAGTTGGCTCAGCAGGTCGTCATGACTCCACCTCATGCTGTCGTGACGATCGGCCACTGTGCACAGTAGCGGACTGCATTTCGCAGAATCCTCTAGGGACGGCACGTTCAGGTAGTGGACCAGCACGATGTCTGGGTTCTGTCACACACAGATTGTTTAATTTGAATCTCACTTATAACAGAAAGAAAACCTGGAAACTAAACTTGAGAACCAAATGTAATTTAAAACGGTCTGATATAAAATAAAAGCAAAACGTTTAATTGTGAAATTAATTTTATGAAATGTGGTCTGCAGTTATATATTAAAACACATTAATCAGTTATATTAATTGATGAATTCAATTAACTTATTTCAACTCATTACATATGATCAATTAGCTACTCATACTGTAAACTGTAATACTACTGGTGCTTTCATGTGAGCTGCACTATTCATTTGTTCTATGTTCTCCAGATCTGTGTCAGGCTGATGAAATCAGAGTAAACATGAATATAGAAAATCTAGAGAAAAAACACTGTGATTCACATTGTAGATTTTTAAATTACCACTAACTTGGACAGTCTATATATCTCACACATATTCACAGTAGTTGTGTAGCACCACTAGCATCACACACTTGGATAAAGAGGACGGTAAACCTGTGGTTCCCTACCTGCAGCAGCCAGTAGCATCGTCTGTGGAATGTTGGCACAATGGAGGAATGGACGTAGCAGCCATACAGGCACTGAAAGGACACAACCAGAAGGACTGACGATTTATTCAACCAGCAAACCAAGCAGGACCTTAATGTGGGACTATTTCTAGCCAGCTGGTCAATGCTGTCACACCTCCATGCCCTGGACCTTCAGCTTCATGTGGTCCTCTCTAGTCGTTTTCCCATCCTTCCTTTTCTTCCAGCAGTACCCATCCTTCCTGTACTTCACCTTCTTCCGGTTGTACAGAATGATGCTGCCGTTCTTCGGCCTGCAGACACAAACAAAGTGTTTCTTAAAGAGGAACTGATGATGCTGGCGTGTCAGGTCTGTTCAGCTGCTCCGCTGAGATTCTGTGTGCACCTTGTCTTCAGGGTGCAGGAGAGCCACTCGTCATGTCTATCAAAAGATATCAGGTAGGAAGCGATCTCCTGCAGAGACACACAACGTGCTTTGAAGCCTCTTTAAAGTATTTTCATGCAATCAGCATATTAATGCATACGTTCAAATACAAATAGAACCATATAATACACGCACTTCTGTCCCTGTACACTCATGTGGTGCTGAATCATCTTCATAATGCAATACCCACCTCGTTAGTGTTCCACCTTAGCCTTTCATTAGGCAGACTGGACGAGCAAGGGAGACACTCCAGGAGCTTGTTGGGAAGAAACACCTTCCTCTGTCCTTTATTCTCTGCACACACAGACTTCCTGTCAACAACCAGGGTAACACAAGCACTAATACCATTTATTACACTGGGTGAGATTTAAACAACCCACCGCTACATTCATTTCATCTCCATGAAACAAACCCTGTCGGAATCCCAGGTGGTTGCCATAGTAACACCAGTCTTTCAATTTCAGACTGATCTATCTCAATATGGAAAGTGTAAATGCACCTTATTGCACTGTAAACCATAAACTAACGCATACAGCACATGAATGAATAAAATACTACTCTGTGCAGGTAAAGAAGATTACACAGGTGATGGGACTGACCTGTCTCCGTGGAAACCATCTCCTTGTTACTCATGGCGACGAATCCATGCAGGATGAATCTCACAAAATGCACTGCCGCCGGCTCGTCACGGCTGTACTCACACGCACACACAAAGGCGTGTGAGTCAATAGGAAACAACAATGCAGGGAGCAAAACACACACACTCCTTTGGTTTCCCGTTGCCTAGCAACAACGGGATCTGCTTAACGTCGTGTTTCGTGTTTTCTGACGTATGTTCACTGAGTTTTGAAGTGTCTGTAGTTATATAAGAATTTTACACCAGATATCTCAGCAACAACAGCAGTGACACTTTAAGATACAAAAGAAATTATTGATGTAATCTGTGCATTTAATCACTGATTATATTGTTTAAGGACAGAGGAAACCACATTCCTACATTTAAGCCTTAAAAATAATGTCAACACAAGCTAATGGTCCCAACACGTCGGGTGCCCACCAACACACCTCCAACGGGGCTCATGCAGACCCCGGGATCGCCTGACATTTTAGCCGCGTCCCGAAGCCTCCCCTCGGCGTGTAGGAGCTCAGCCCCCCCGATCCGCTGCAAGCTAACGTCGGGGCGCCAATTAGCCTCGTATATTGACATAGTTAAACGAAGCGACAGCAGCTTCTGGCACATAGCTAACGTCCCCATGCTCCGGCCTTTCTACACCTAACCACTTCTCTGGATAGCTTTTAGGCTGTAGCTTAGCCAATCAGCTAACTGGCTAGCGGGGCTAGGCTATTCCAACTATACAGGACCCCATTGGCAGCGATCCGAGCCACCAGGCTACACTTCCGGTCCGAACCTGCTAACTAGTGACGGTCGGGGGCTGCTATTCTATTGACATAAACGTATGTCTAATTCTGTCTAATGACAGAATCTACGTCGGAAAAGTCGGTGTTTGGATGTAAAACTATCTATTAAAGCTCTTTTACCTTCCGCCTTCTGCACAGTCGCCATCTTCTCCTGATGTGACGTCACTGCGTCGTTGCGGAAGAAGGTCGTTTGTTGATATTTACCAGTCCTTCTGTTTTCTTTTTCGTTCTATATGTTTTATTGTTTAATGTCACCGCAGCTCTTTGCTTTTACCTGATTATTATCTCTGTGAACTGCCTTATGTCACTGCTGAGTGAAACATATACCCAGATTCAGCTGTGACAGCCGCTCTGTCCAAGGGACTTCACCTTTATTTGCATATCACCCAATGACCACCTCAAAGACCTTCACATTTAAGGTAAAGACCTTAAAGAAAAACAAATCCTACTGAGCACAACCAGACACAGCAGAACCAGGCTCCAGGATAGAGAGAAGAAAATGAGGAAATCTGGCTCACATGATAAAGACCTGGATAAAAGCACAAGACAGAGAAGAAACACAGACCTTATGCTCATATACTTGGGATCAAAGTACATAACTGAATTATTACCAGAAATCAAAGTACGCAGACTTTGTCTCACTGGCATGACAAAGTGAAATAAAATATCGAAGCTTGAACATTAGAGCATATAGTAGTCTCAATTAAAAAACAGCTGTCTGGTGTCGAGGTGTCATGAACAGCAGGAGCTGCCAGCAGATGTTTCTTTAAATCTAAAACAGACAGGCGCTAAGTTCTCAGAGCAGAAAGCATGTGTGGTTATTAGGTGAAAGCACCAGACAACTATGATGTAGCCATTTAAAGTTTCATGTCATCAAAAGCACCTTAAAGTCTGACCGGACTTTAAAGGAAAGCTGAGACTGATCAGATTTTAGATGCAACCTTCTGGAAGTACAGTCTTTGATCAAGGTTCAACCACTGGCATGTGTCTGAGCCTCGATACTGAACGTTCTTACATAACACAGGAACATGGTTCCCTGGGCCTTGGACCTCTGAGGCCCCAGGCTGCAGCATTCAGTCCCTGACCAGGTTCATTATCTTCACAGTAAGATACTGACTGCAGTGAAGGACACACACAAACACAGCACGTAGAGAAAAATATCTGTGGTTTATTTGGTACAAAAGTGGAGCGAGTCGTCCACCTTCACCTTCCAGACTTTAAACCACGCTTTAAGACCTCTGCTGAGCCGCAGCTGCTGACTGTTCTAAGCTCCCTGACTAAAACGATTGTGGTGTGAGGAGCAAACAGCTGGTGTCATATCATTAAAACAAAATGACACATAGTCGGAACTAGAAGCAAGTCCTTCACTTCTTTCAAAATTTGTTTTATCAGGAGGTACTGTTGCTGTATATGTTTAAAACATATACAGCAACAGTACCTCTAAGCAGATGAGAACTACACTTTTACTGTGAAATGCCTTTAGGAAGTTTAACATCCTGAAAAAATAAAATTCCTTGTATTCTTGTATGTGTAAAACTTTGTTCATTCCATAATAAATGAGTTGAATTAAGTTATCAACCCAAAACCTTATTAATTTATTTAGTTCCTTTTTTACAGGACCACTCTTTTTTAAACTACATCACACAACAATGACCTATTATTTATTATCTAATACTCACACTTTGAGTAGATCAGTGTGTGTGTGTGTGTGTGTGTGTGTGTGTGTGTGTGTGTGTGTGTGTGTGTGTGTGTGTGTGTGTGTGTGTGTAAACTAAAAAGAGGAACTTCAGTCAGCTGCAGGACAGCAGAGAATAAAAATCAGCTCAACGACTGAGAGGAAGAACATTTAAGACTTCATCTGACAATGATCAATAATCAACAGATATCAGCTTCATAAACAGTGAATGACAAGTAATAAAAAACAAACAATATAAACAATTTACCGCAGACAGAGTAAATGATAAGAGATAGAATAACAAAGAGAGAGGCGGAGAGACAGAAAGATAGAAAAAGACTGAAAGAGAGAGAGAGGGAGGTTTGTTTACAGTGAGGGGGGTGTAGTCCCAGGACTTTACATGAAGTGTGTGTGTGTGTGTGTGTGTGTGTGTGTGTGTGTGTGTGTGTGTGTGTGTGTGTGTGTGTGTGTGTGTGTGTGTGTGTGTGTGTTTGATGGCTGGGGTTGAGATGGCAACAGATCTCCCACCCTCTTCCAGGCAGCAGGTTCTCTCAGGGGGTCAAAGGTCATCACAATCCCTGCCTGATGCTCTGGATGATCTGGAAGATGGCTGCATTCACAGAAACAATGGTTAATAATTTCATTTTAAGCTGAACCATCCCAGCATCCCAGTTGTACACATGACCTGCTGCTGTCGAGTCTCTTGTTTATTTATGTCATTGTGTAAATAACTATGTTGACAACTCTACATTAGTACAAAGTGAAACAAATAAACCTTGTAAAATTCTTAAATATCTGTTCAGTTTAGACAGATAATAACAGAATGTAAGGAATAACAATAATACTGCTCAAACTGCTCCAAGTCATTCTGACGCAGGCAGTGAAATATCTTAGGAGAGTTTAATTTTTTTTATTATTACATTATTATTATTTATTTATTTATTTATTTACACTGCTGTACACCAGAAGTATGTCTACAAGTGGCTAATTGTCATTGTTGTTTTTCTTTTCTCTGCACTATTAATGATGTTGCACAGTTGCCCAGTGTTGCACTGTTATTTGGTTATTACTGTTGTTTTCTGCTCAAACACAGGAATTTCCCCATTGTGGCATCAATAAAGTCACATCTTATCTTATCTTAATAAAACATAAATACACAATGTAAGTGAAAACATTTCGACAGGGGTTAAAAATTAAATCACCTTTTCATTACTCGTCAGTTTTTATTACCAGTGTCAAAGGATAAAACGACTGAACAAATCAATATTCTAGTTAAGCAACTGAAAATACATTTATTTATTAATTTACCTTGTTCATGCTCTGTAGCTATATAATTATCAGTTGCATTTATTTAAATTTGTATTTTCCTTCCATATTTGTTGTAGTAGTTTGTGTATTTCAATAAATGAGGATATAAAACCTTTACATAGAATCCTTCTAAAACCTGTTGTCTCCTTCACATAAAACTCACCTGATCCACAGACCACAAATACGAACAGGGCGAGCAGCCACGGACCCACCGGAGACTTGTCATCGTTTACAGGCCTCTGAGGAACACAAACACAGTTAGAGGGTTAGGGTTGTCTCCTGCCAGGACAGCTTCACACCAGAAGGGTGAACGCATGTGGAGGATGGATTATCACAAACAACACTAAGCATTCCAACAGAAACAACACCAATGAGCCCAACAATAACACGGTTTAAACAGAAAAGTCTGCAAGCCTCCATCTGCTTTTTGCGGATGTTGTCCTGCTGTTCATCGGGCCAGGACCTCCAGCGTGCGCTGGGGCGGTTTGCGGCTGAGTGTGAAGCAGCTGGGATCACAATCAGCTCCTCCAACTCTGAGGCCATGGTTCTCGAACGGAGAAGGCGGTTTGCTCTCTCCAGGCTGGAGGAGAACACCGGTGGGTGGTCAAGCATCTTGGCTTCTTGTTCACGAGTGAGAGAAGGAAGGAGCGTGAGATCGACAGACGAACGGGACCGGTGCGGCGGCTGCAGTAACGCGGGCGGTGTACCGGTCTGTCGTTCATCAGCTCGTCTTCACACGTTAAACTGCATCAATTGGCTCGGTTTCTCTTTCAGATGACCAGCAGATTATAGTGTCAGTGTTTGCGCGTTGACACTGAATACTGACAGAATCATGACTTTAAACAGGACCGTGGGCGCTGCGTTCGCGTCAGTGCTAAAGCTAAAGCAGCGAGTTAGTGATTTCCTGCTGCCACGAGTCCACACGGACAACAGCACCAACAAAGAGCGTTCCACACATGTAACAAACTCATGAAGTAGAAATCTACACGTAAACAAGCAAACTTCAAGTAAGACAAGGCGCTGGCGCGAGCCCGGCTCTCAGTACCGATGTCTTCTGAACGTGTCCCCGCTGTGTGATGGTCTTGCTGTGCCGCTCGTTCGCCACTTTCATCCGCTGGACCGCCGACATGTTTTAGGTTTAACGGACCAGTCCGGGAACAAAGGACGGAGATGCGGAAGCAAGCAGGACGAGGAGGACACGGAGACACCGACAAAAGTATCCTGACGAGAGCCGTGTTGGATTCCGTGTTGTTGAACGAATGCTAATTGTTAGCCCGCCGCTAACTAGCTGAGTGAGCTAACGCTGAAGCTGCTGGCCTCGTCACGTGACACGAGACTGGTTCAACTGTTTCCCTGCTGCTCCCCAGTGGCGGGAAAGTAGCAGCGCATGTTGGTTGGATGAGGAATTAGCGCTCAGATCGCTGAAGTGATGCAGGTCCAAGGATCAGGACACGTTAATGAAACGTTCACCTCCTGAGCTTCACGTAGTCTCACCTGCATCAACAATAAAACCCAAATGGGTCCAGAGACCCAGGCCCTTGTGAAGACCTGCAGGGTCTGGGTGTGAAACTTGATCCTTCTCAGACCAGTGACTAAAAACACACAATGCCATTCAAGTGCAGGTTTTATCACATTTATTTCATTGTGCAGTTAATCTGCAGTCGTCACAAACTCACTCATCGATCACACTCATGCTTCTGTCTGCCTTCCAGCCAGAGGTCAAAGGTCACCAGTAGGACTGACGTCTACCTGCGTTTAAAAGCTGTATAAAGGAACTGGACCAATACTGACATTCACTACTTAGTACTCATATGCTCATAGCCCGTTTAGTCCGGTATTAGTAATCTTTCCAACATGGAGGCTGACCGATGGACCAGTGGTCACGTGGGGTCATCTAGATATCACTTGCAGTGACATCACACAGGTGTATTAAAAGGTTGTGCATGGTTACTATACGCCATAGTAATAGATTTCTAACAGCCCAATCCACTAATGGATCCAATACGATCCATCTTCATCCCGAAGCACCCTCTTCCTCCCATCATCGACTTCCTGCTGCGTCGCTTTATCTTGGCCTGCCGCTGCAGGAAATCAAGGAAAAACCGAGGGACCGCCTCCTGTCTGCTGACAGCCAGTCCCGTTGCAGAACCGCGATACACAGGCAATCCCCAGACAGGTGGTGAGGATGAGGGCGTGGGACGTCCAGCTGAGCCCTCTGTGATGTCATCTAAGGTGGGCGGAGCCAGGATGAGAGAAGACAGATGGGAGCCGAAGAGAAAGTCCAACACCTGAGAAGACACAGAGGTGGGGGTTTTTATTCAAATGAAAATAAGCATGAGGAAGAGTAAACGTCATGGAGAGGACAGAAGTGATAGAGGGTTATGCTATGAGGGAACAGGAGTCATGAAGATGATGATCATGATGATGATTGGCTCCCCTCATACCTGTCTGTCATCTTGCTGAGGTGAAGGTCTTGTCTCCACGGCGACAGTGAAAAACAGAAGGAGCAACACAAAAATGGAGGAGCAAGACAACAACGAAGCCATCTTTGTTTGAGAAGACAAAAAAATCGAATTAAAACATATCTCCATGACAACTGTGTCCTAAGTCTGACTGGTTCTTCTTCCTAAAGATCCACTGTGTTGTCTTCCAGAGTGATGCAACAGTGTGACTGTTCAAACACTGAAGAGCCTGAGTGTGTGTGACTCCAGGGAGGTGGTTTCACACCAGAGACTCAGGGCAGATTATGATGGGAGGCTTTAGTGTGTTGGAGACTATTCTTACTAAATTATGTCCAACAACTTGACAAAAGTTTAACTAATTAATAGGATGGAACAAACATTGTTAAAACATCAACGTAAACAGTTTCAAACAGAAATGCTGAGTCCATAAATTCATTTATGTGATTCTCCCTCAGCTTCATGAGTTCGGTCTGTCTGAAAACAGAGGCATTAACGAGTTTGGTTCAAAAGTCTTTGTCACTTTACCCAAGCTTCGCCTCACTTACTTTCCTTTACTTCAATGTATCTGAGTGTTAATGATGAAATATTCTCCTGTTTCCTACCTGTTATATCTGCAGACGACTCTTCATAAGTTTTTTATTTTAAATATGTTTATTTTAAATTTATTGTTATAAATATTTGACTCGTTTTCACAGAGTAAGATTTGTTTATTATTTGAGGCTGAGGTTTGGAATAATGAAATAATTTATTTACTGTTTTATAATATAAACAATATATAATAGCTTTCAAATGCATCATTGAAATAAAAAAAAATAATAAACATTTACTTATTGATTGAAAATTCACTAGATCCTAAACAAATTGCTTAGTTCAAACACATCATTGTTTTAAGTTCCTGGACTGAGCTTTGATGCAGCAGCAGGTGCAGCATCAGTCAGAATTAATAATGCTGAACTTACTGAGAATAGTTAAAAAATATTCCAAACAAAAACGAAAATCCCAACAAACTCCAGGATCCTGCTGTTCGTCAAGATACTACAATAAATGTGTCTGATTATTGGCGTCAGATTCTTGTTTCGGACCGGTTTTGTTTGTGTCCCATGTGAGGACGCGTCTGAGCTCAACCTACACACGGACACTTTTATTTGGGCGCTGTGATGTCACACATGCCTAGTGGTTACCATGACAATGCTCACACACACACACACACACACACACACACACACACACACACACACACACACACACACACACACACACACACACACACACACACACAGACAATGAAACCATAACATTTAATTTTGAAGGCCAGGAGAAGGTAGCAGAGGTCTGCTGGAAGGTTAAAGGTTATCTCCAGGACACCAAACAGATACAGCTTGTCAGAAGGTCCCAAACGTCTCTTGTATTGTTGTTATGATGCTTCTAATCAGAAGGTCAAATGGTTCTTCTTAAGGAGTCTGTCACTGTTAATGCTGTTGTTATGGTTACACACAGGTGAAGCTACCTGCATCATCATTGTTCTACTTCAGCCAATTAGAGCCAAGGATTCTGCTGTCTCTCAGACTCTGTGACCTCTGACCCCATCTGTCCAGCCTCCCTGTTAACTTTCACCGTGGTGACTGTGTCGTGGCTAGCAACTATTTCCTGTGGATGAGTGGGGGTGTCAGGGATTCACATGCTCTTAAGACGAGGTGTGTGTGTGTGTGTGTGTGTGTGTGTGTGTGTGTGTGTGTGTGTGTGTGTGTGTGTGTGTGTGTGTGTGTGTGTGCTTGGAGGTGGGGGTCTTATGACGTCAGATGCTGAATGGGGGCGGGGCCATGTCTTCCTGGGACAAAGCCAGCGAGGGGTCGTTAAACATACACATACAGATAATAGCTCATCAATCAGCTCATTACAGAGACGTAGGTTGTTGATTAGTGTGTGTGCAGGAATGTGAATTCACACACACTCAGCTACCTCAGGTCTGGTTTCCTCTAATTTACCAGAAACGTCTTAGAGCCAGCCACATCAGAACCGTCCTTGAAGGGATCCAAAACACAAAACAAATAGCCAAAGAATAGAGAATTGTGAAACAACTGAGCATATTTAATATAAACAACTCCCATATTTAGTGGTGTCCAGATCTTGAGGAGGTTCCTGAGCCCGCTGAATGAAGCTGGTTCTGAATGTGGCTCAGTTGTGATGCCAGCTCTACAGTGGTGTCTACAGTGACAGATGCTGGGGCTCATGGGAAATGTAGTTAGAGAACGAGGTAATTGTGCTGCTCTGACCTCAGCATGTGATGTTAGCTTCAGCCTCTGAGGTGTGGAGGTCACTGGGCCATGAAGATGATGTCACACAGCTGTAGTTATGAATAAGCAGCTCCTCTGTGTCACGAGGTGAGCGTCTGTCTCATCCTGTCCCTTCATGGCTGCTGCTTCTCACCAGGCAACAGCTGCCTGCGCCCCAAACTCCTGCACCCCTGACGTCAGCGCAGAGGCTGCATGAACAGAGTCCAGCTGGGTGTGAGAATCTCTGCTTCCAGTCACGGAGCTTTGGGGACTTCAGATGTTTCGAGGAACTAAACAACGCTGGAAACTTAACTGTGAGTTTGTTTGTTAATATTTATTTAACTTCTTTTTATTGCGAGGCAATATCTTTTTACCTCAGGTGTTAAAGCTGCCGTAATAAACTGGTCCAGCCCATACGAGCCCAGACACACTCAGGCCTCCAGTAGTTCACCTGGGACCGTGGCCTGTACACCCGCCTACACAGCAGAGTTATCCTCCCTTGTTCCGCCAGAGGAAAACAGACAACCAGCAGTCATGAGTCAGACACATTAGACGCAGCGAGCCACAAGTTTGGCTTCACTGAGTTTACAGCCCTCTGGAGTGTAGCTGCAACTCGCACAGCAACATAAATGAAGCAGGTTCAGAAATTATGCTGTAGATGGACATTGTCACGTCAGGCAGGGGTGCGCAGGAGTGCAGGACCCAAATGCCCAGTACGAGAGACAGGACTGACTGAAGAAGTCTTTAATAGCTTCCGACCCAAAATACAGCAGGCAAAAGCGTGGTCAGGCAGACAGAGTAATCCAACACAGGCAGAGGCACCGACAGGGACTTGGCAAAAACGGAATTGAGAACCGATACGGAGTCATGCACTGCCTGGTGAACAAAGAAGAGGCCGGAAAGTGGTGACAACACGTAACAATCTGGCAAACGGAAAGGTGACTACTGGAGCTTTAATAACTTAAGTGATAACTAATTGAACTCAGCTGGGACATCACATGACACGAAAATAAAGCTGGCAGGAACAGAAACAGGCAGGAAGCAAAACAGGAAGCTAGCAAAAACAAGACTGTGAAGCTGGAACCTTGATGGAAAGTAAAGCATGAATTAACTAGGTAAAAACAACAACAGACAACAGAGTCGACACAGTCCTGTTTATTGAACCAGTAGCAGACACTTACTGTAGTAATCAAGAGTGGCTTTCATTCCTCAGTCTTTATGAAATGTTTGCATTTTATTTAGAAAAACCTTGTTAATGGATTTGTAACTAGGGGCAACACTTGCCATGACCTCTGACCTATCACCCCCAGCTGAATGGAGGAGGGTCTTCACAGAAGGTAGGATGTGGCTTTAGTTGGTCTTAGGGTGACGGAAGTCTCTGCCAGCAAACTTGGCCTTGTCTCCAAGCTCCTCCTCAATCCTGTGGGTCAAAGCTCACATGTAAGGTGGAAGGTACAGTTTACTGTGAATTTCAGTTGAGGTGGTGCAAATAAATGACTGAGCCTTTAATTTGTAGCTGACAAGAAACTCTCACCTCATTAACTGATTGTATTTGGCCAGACGCTCAGATCTGCAGGGAGCACCGGTCTTAATCTGAGAGAGAGGCAGGTAGCACCAGGATAAGAGAATCAAGTAGAGAGAGACAGGTAGTGGGATAGAGAGGCAGAGAGAGACAGGAAGCACCGGCATAAGAGAGACAGGTGGTGAGAAGGATACAGGAGGAGATGGAGACAGACACAGTTAGAGGAGCAGATCATAACGGGAGACCATTGTGTTATTTATTTCATTCTTCTTCTCTACTTGTCTTGTTCTCTGCTTGTCTGTCTCTGAACGCTACACCCATAGTTTCTCCACCTGTTTGTCTGTTCATCTACCTGTCCAGTGCAGAGTCCAACCACCAGGTCAGAGATGAAGGTGTCCTCAGTCTCTCCGGAGCGATGACTGACCATCACACCCCAACCGCTGCTCTGAGCCAGCTTACACCTGAGAGACAGACAGGTAGAGAGACAAGAGGAGAAAAGAAAGACGAGAAAGAGAGACACGTGTAGGTAAGGAACAAGCCAGGTAAAGTACAGTACACACACACACACACACACACACACGTCTTACGCCTGGATAGACTCAGTCACGGAGCCGATCTGGTTGACCTTGAGCAGCAGACAGTTGCAGGCTTTCTTGTCCACAGCCTGCTGGATCCTCTTGGGGTTGGTTACAGTGAGGTCGTCTCCTACGATCTGATTGATCCCAAAGATGTGATATGTTACTGTTGCTGGAAGAAGTAGTTTTCCATAATTGTGGCATAAACATCTTGTGAGATGTCTGCCTCACCTGGATGTCTGTAGAGGCAGTGAACTTAGCCCATTGCTCCCAGTCATCCTGGTCAAATGGATCCTCAATGGACTGGACTGGACACAGAGGAAGACAAATGGGGAGGTCAAGATAAAGGTAGAGCAAGGGATGTTGAGGATGTACTGGACTGAGGCTGAGAAATGCCAGTCAAAAGTGTTCAGCAATCACATGCATTTATTTCACAATATTTACACTCAGTTCACGTTCATTGACATTTGATTCTGTCTGATTATAGATAAAGGGAAATATGCCACGTGTTACCAGGGTAGCCCTTGATGAAGCTGCGGTACAGGTCTCCCAGCTGCTCTCCGCTGATGTGTCTGGATGGGTCATCGGGCGACTTGAAGTCCAGGTCGTACTTCCCGCTGCGGTAGAACTCGGAGGCTGCTACGTCCATGCCGATGATGATCTTGTCAGGGTAGCCGGCCTTCTCGATAGCTGTCTTCAGCAGCTCTAGAGCTGCAGGAACAGAGCAAACAAGTAAACATGCAGTATTTAGCGACACAACTGAGGTGGAGGTAGACAGACGGGTGGATGTCTCACCCTCATTGTTCTCCAGGATGTTGGGGGCAAAGCCTCCCTCGTCTCCCACGTTGGTAGCGTCCTTACCGTACTTTGCCTTGATTACATTCTTCAGGTTGTGATAGACCTGATCATACAAGATGCAAACAAATAAATAAAGATTAGAAGATTAAACACATGTAAAAAAAATCATATAAATCATATACTATCACAGCACCTCAGCTCCGATCCTCATGGCTTCATGGAAGTTAGATGCTCCAACGGGAAGAATCATGAATTCCTGCATGGCCAGTTTGTTTCCAGCGTGGCTTCCTCCATTAATGACGTTAAAGGCCTGAACACAGACATCAACAACAACATCTGGTCGTAACTGGTCTATGACGAAGCCGCAGATGCTGGAACAACAGGAATCATGTTCAACGGGTTCACTGCTAAATGTTTGCCTAAACTCATTTGAAATCATTCAAACCCACTTTCCAACATAAAGCTTCTCACAGACAAAGCCCCTCCCCCAGAGAAGGCCCCGCCCACTTACAGGAACAGGAAGTATGACATCTTTGTGTCCAGCAAGGTCAGCGATGTGGCGATACAGAGGAACTCCCTTCTCTGCTGCTCCAGCCTTACAGACGGCCAGCGACACACCCAGGATGGCGTTAGCACCAAACTTAGCTGCAGAGACAGAGAGACGGGTCAGAGAGACAGGTCAGACAGACAGGTCAGCGAGACGGTTCAGAAAAAGACGTGTCAGAAAAAGACGCATCAGAGAGATGGCTCAGAGAGACAGGTCAGAGACAGAGACGCATCAGAGAGAGATGAGTCAGAGAGAGATGCGTCAGAGAGACAGGTCAGACAGACGAGTCAGAGAGAGACGAGTCAGACAGACAGGTCAGACAGACGAGTCAGAGAGAGACGAGTCAGAGAGACAGGTCAGATAGACGAGTCAGAGAGAGAGGAGTCAGAGAGACAGGTCAGACAGACGAGTCAGAGAGAGACGAGTAGAGAGACAGGTCAGACAGACGAGTCAGAGAGAGACGAGTCAGAGAGACAGGTCAGACAGACGAGTCAGAGAGAGACGAGTCAGACAGACAGGTCAGACAGACGAGTCAGAGAAAGACGAGTCAGACAGACGGGTCACAGAGAGACGGTCAGACAGGTGACAGATGCTCACATTTGTTCTCGGTGCCGTCCAACTCCAGCATGAACTTGTCAATCTTTTCCTGCTCGACAACGCTGAAGTTCTGCAGAGACAGATGAACAGGAGGCGCGTTTAGCTGTGACGAGCAGGGCCCTCAGAATGGCTGGTTTAATAGTGAAGGTACCTTCTCTAACAGCTTGGGGGCGATGTCCTTGTTGACGTGTTCCACAGCCTTCTGAGTCCCTACAGTAGAACAACATTAGAACAACCACAGAGCATTCACGCTGCCATCTGTGGGGAGCTGTTGCTGCCTTGCTCGTACCTTTGCCCAGGTAGCGGCTCTTGTCCCCATCACGGAGCTCCAGGGCCTCATGGACCCCGGTCGAGGCACCACTGGGAACCGCTGCCCTGAAAAGACCTGGAAGACAACAACACCTTGACCAGGCTGCTCTGTGTTCTGTCGGACAGCTTTAAATGTGCTCACCCTTGGCTGTCCACAGGTCCACCTCCACCGTGGGGTTCCCTCTGGAGTCCAGGATCTCCCGAGCATGAATCTTAGTGATAGACATCCTGACTGAGGGGCAGAGACAGAACAAGACCAGGTCCATGAGCTGTTTGAAGCTTTGCTCTATATGACTACAGTGTCCTTCTAATATCCACACTTCACAGTCATCAGATTATTTGTTAAGGTACAGAGTCCTGAAAATATTGTCCTCCATTTTATTTTGTGTCAAAGAAACTAGTGGACAGAAAACATCCAGATGATTAGAATGAACAGAACCGTGGTCAGGGAATATCAGAATTTGTAGCTTTGATCGTTTTAACCCACTGACATTTATGCCATTAAAACTCATTACAATCGAACTTTTCATACATAAGAGCAAAGAGCTTATTTATTTATTTATTCTCCCTAGACTCACTCATCTCAACCAGTGACCTAGAAAATATGAACCAGGTGTGAATGTGAGCGTCAGACCTGCTGCAGAGATCCTGTGTAACGCCATGACACCTCTCTGACTGCAGACAGCAGGCCCTCTAAGCCCCACCCACCCAATCCCCACAAGCCAATCATGAAACATGACAGGATGAGCAAGAACCAATGGGAGAGAGGGAGAGACGATTGCCCCCCCCCCCCCCCAGAGGACGGGGTTGACCTTCCCTCGACATTTTCTGTCCTCTGAGAGAGTTATTAATACAGTGAGGCCGTAAAACCCTTTGACCTTTTGCTTGACCTTTCTGCTCAGGTCACGACCTTCTCCTGGCAGCTGCTGGAGAGACACAAGGACCGTTCAACACTCCTGACATTTGAAGAGGTATTTGTGAGCTGCTCTCTGATAACTAACGCCCGTCTCTGTGTCCAGATTTACTAGTGAACTACAGGAAATAATAGTAATGACTACTTCAGCTACTGCAAACTACTACCTTAGTAGTAGTACTTAGACGCAGTAGCAGTAGTAGTTGTAGTAGTAGTACAAAATCATAACACTTTCCCTAGCCTAAATATTACAACTACAGTACTTTAGACTCTTACAGTACTCCAGTTGAACTGCAGTATTAGTGTGAGCGCTTCTATCCCTCAGTGCTGTAGGATAAATATAGAGCTGTTGTATTTGTACTGCGTTATCTGTGCTGCTCAGTGTCTCTGTGTGTTACCTAACTGTGTGTACGTGCACGTCAGACGTGCACGAGTAGAGGTCAGACGTGCCAGAGGAGCAGCTGAGTTCTTACAGTACACTTGAAACCACATGTGGCCTTTTCAACGTCCCTACAGTAAAAATACACCAGCAGCATCTCACACAGGTCCTTCAGATACTGATGATGATACTGAGCTAAAAGTCAAATACCTCGGTTACATACTGTTAAAGGAGCAACCTACCCTGATTACCCTGAGTAGTAGTATAACTACTGTTAAGCTACTGCTACTAGTACTACTGCGAACAGGAAGGGACTAAAACCACAACTTAAAGTTAGGCAACTTATGATAATCACAAACTTGATTGGTAGTTGTCCTTTAAACCTAATTCATGGACCAGCTAACTGTCATCTGCTGCTGTGACCGTTACACTGCTGCAGTTTCAGGTGAGCTTTAGTTTTACTGTAATCTGCTGCAAACTGTGACGCGTCACATGATTGGTCTCCATGAAGCACATGAAGCTTGACTGTGTAATTGTGTGAGTTTGTAATATGATGAAGTCTTTAAATGTGCTCCATAATTGTCTTGTTTTTACACACACACACACGTGAGCTGGCTGTGGTGCATTCTACTAAAACTGGACCAGCTCAATAGTGACTGAAGCCTGGCGGCTCCAGGTGGCCGGGGTAGTAAAGCTGAGGACAGAGGCCCGGCTGCTGTCCGCCGACGCCACGACTGGACTTTGTGCCTCTGCTGTTTGTCACATCTCAGCTCTGTGACCTTCAACCCCCTGAAAGTTAAAGTCCTACAAGCTTCTGTCAGATAAACAACAAAAATGCAGCGCCTGCAAAATGGAAGCTAATATACCCAATAATACCCAGCATGTCAGGCTTTCAAAATAAAGGCGTGAACCGGGTGTGCATGTTACCAAACAGGGAAGGCTTTAAAACAGGAAGTAGATGAAACACACACACACAAAGGAGAGAGGTGGTTCCCGTCACCAAGCAGAGCTCAGTGCTGCTCCAGCCTACCTGAGCTGTGGTAGAGCGTCACCTGTGGTCACCTGTGGTCGCCTGAGGCCGTCTGTCGTTCGTCCGTCCGTCTGACTGTCGACTGACTGGGGAGAAGGAGTGCAGGCTCTTTATAGAGGCAGCAGTCAGGGGAGGAGGCTGAGGAGGCAGGGACTGTCTGCAGGCACAAAGGCCACACAGACGCTAGCTAACAGGAAACCACAAACATGCAGGGAACAAGTAACAATAACGCACTGATCCACAGCAGCTGGTGCAGCTACAGCACTTTAGCACCAGCTGCTATGATCACAGAACTGTGTAGGAGAGAAGTAGCAGAGCTAAGAGGAAACAGACAGTAATGGAGTTTGAATAGTTGGAGTTTAATGTTGTCAATGTAGCAGCTTCTCTAAGTGAGTACCTACTGCTGCACTGTATTAAATGGACACAACTACAGCAACGGTCCCTAAGTCGAACACAGAAGGTCAAAGTTCATGTAAAGGAAACATGAGAGCAGCTCAGGAAGGACAGAACCTCAACAGACCGCACGCACGCACGCACGCACGCACGCACGCACGCACGCACGCACGCACGCACGCACGCACGCACGCACGCACGCACGCACGCACGCACGCACGCACGGGCTAATTATAGATGCCCACTTGTCTAGAGGGGTCCCCTCATATCACACATACACATACATTGGGCGATCGTGTCATGTTGTCCAGTAGTTTGCCACAGTGGCTTAAGAGGTAGAGAGGATGAGTGTCCTTGAGCAAGGCACTGAACCCCAATTACCCCTGTCATCATAAGCTGCATAGCAGTGTGTGAGTGTGCTTGTGTGAGTGAATGGGTAAAGGCAGTGGGAGCTATGTTGCCCCTGCTAGGGTTCTGTGTATTGTCCACTTACTGAAACTAAGCTCTTGGTCAAACTTCGTTTATTTAAAAGACAAATCTTTTTCATCTCGATTCAGAAAGGATGGAGGTTAAAGGTCAAATTGGGCCTATTTTCTTCATATATTACAGATATGTCTAGAACCTCTTACTTCCATCTGAGGAATATCACTAAAGTAGGAGCAAGTGATGCTGAACCAGGACTCCAGGCTGGACCACTGTGTCGCCCTACTCAGTTTGTACAGTTACTCTTTAAAATGCTGCTGGACTGTACTTAGGAGGAGATATTAGATAGCTTCACTTGGAAAATCTAGAAGAATCAGGTCCCTCTGAAGCACCTTTTGGTTTAGCTTCTACAGACTTTGATGCTGGACTTCCTTCACACACTGAGCTCCTCACCTTTCCTTCTATCGTCCAACTGGCCAGCTCAGCCTATAGCAGTGTATTCTGTTCCATTTGTATTTGTGTTTCTCTCCCTCTTCTACAGCTCATAGATGTCCATTTTGTATAATACTAGGTTCAGCAGCATCAGGGCTTCAGGAAACACAAAGCGAATTTCAGAATAAACATTTTGGCGTCTTTATTTTCAGGTGGGTGCTTTTCTTTACAGAGTTGTGACTGGACACTGGTCCGTCCCATTGTAAAATGTAACACTGCTCCCTGTTTGAAACAGTCAGGAAAACATGAGGTCTAAAGTGTCACACTCACCACTAGAACTTTACACACTTTATTCATCAGAGTCCAGATTATACATAACGACGAGTACGGCGGCCGTTTCCGTCAGCTGACAGAGAGAGGAAGGCAGGCGGAAGGTGGAGGCGGCGGCCATCTTGCTTCACATTTTGTTATGCCGCAGGTGTTGAACATTTTTGAAGACCTGTGATGCCACCTGTCCCCCAGAGGCGTCACTTGTGCCAATAGCTATGATCATAGCTGTGGAGACACAGGAGCAAAGCATGGAGCTAAATGCTGTTGCAGTAAAGGTGTATTATTAAGAACTGATCAGACGTACTTTACTACTGACATCAATTACTGCAGGGTCATTAGAATAGTCTTGTTAGCATTATGTAGCATGTAGAGAGTCTGTGGCTATAGATGCAGCATCATTAGCACATGCTAGCATGGCCCTTGTTAGCCAAACCTAAAGGCCTCGGAAGCTTTTATACCACAGATCCTGCTCTCAGTGACCGTCCCAGGGCCTTTGCACTGATCGAGCTTCAGGTCATGTGCTACTAGACGTTAGCTAGAGTCAACCCAACATGGCCTTACCTGTGTGGGAGTAGCCAACACAAACGTTGTAGCAGTGGCCTGCAGCATCAGCAGTGGTCTTGAAGTCGATGCACCACATCCCTTCTGTGTCCCTGTTGTTTCGCAGGAACCTGCACTTGTAGGGTCCGATGTGGGGGCCCGACTGGGCGAAGGAAGAGGGGTTTCCACACAGCACTTTGATTTGTTCAGGCTGAGGACAAGGAGAAACAAAGGAGCGTCAGCCTCTGCACAACACAAAGCCACGAGCTGAACTAAAAGACTGCATGAGCTGCAGGGAAGTGGTGGAACTAGTTTGACAGCGTGTTGTTCAAATGTTTGTTGACTCATTGTGATGCTGGGCTCTTGTTTCCTAGTATCTGCCCTGGGTTTCGTAACTCAGCATCAGGCTACTGACCACTGGCTTCAGATTGACCCTGTGGTGGAGGAAGGCACGTCCTATGAACCGTCCTGCAGAGCTGCTGCTTTTACAGCTAGAGTCTAAACATCAGGACCAGAAACCAGAGCGAAGAATGTGTGGAGGGCAGGTTACGACATGCTGCCGCTGCTTGCACAGGCACAGCCACTTCCTGAAAGCTTCCAGCCAATCAGAGCGCAGACCTCACACACATGCACTGACATGGGTTCATTCTGCGCGTGGCTTCTCAGGGTTAAAGGTTAAAGACATCTGGCTGCAGGTGTGAGCGTCTCTGGCTTCTCTTATGTCACAGCAGCTCCTCCGCCCTCCTCTCCTCAGCCGGTGACACAGAAACGAGAAGTGATCGTCTCCACTTCCTGTATTTGCCGCTCTTTTTGGCGTCATGACCTTATAAGGCAGTTGAAGTCAGGCTGCAGCGCGGAAATAAAACCACAGAAACGCCCGGAAACGGCGGCAAACTGCTGCTTCTCAGCTCAATCTGCGGCAAAGAGCTGCTTTAGGAGAGTCGTGAAGCTTCTCACTGCTGAACAGAGCTGTTTATTGCACCACCTTTTAATACTGCGACACCTGAACGCTCCACCCGCCTGCGCTGACAGGGCAGGGACGCCGCGAGTCACAAGCTAGACATGAAAACCCAACACTCTACTTCTGTTCAAATGCTTGAAGTGGAGCCACTGGGCGGCGGCTCGGCCTGAAGTCACCTGCCGCTGACTCAGGGATTTCTGGGCTTTAGAGGCTTTTCTACGCTAAAGTCAAGTGAAGCTCCTAAATAGAAGAAATCAACTTAGTTTGAAGCCTGACCTGCGTTAAATGAGAAGGGCTGAAGAAGGAAGTGCTCACTGTGCCTGAACACAACGAGCATCTTCCTGGACACTGACAATCATTTTAAGCAAAGCTTTATGGTCGTTTTCCAGAGTTTGAGTCTTGTTCTTCCTGCCAGTCAGTGTTCCAGCAGTGAGAGTCCTACTTCCTGGATGAACGTGTGCTGCAGCGTTTTACCGTGATTGTGAAGTTAGGTGTGGAGGCCCAGACACTTGGAGGATTCATCCCACAGATGGCCCCGATCTGGACCGACACCTTCCCGCTCTGGTCGGTCCCCATCATGTTGGTAACGTACCCATCCCACGACATCCTGATTAACAACCACAAGCAAAAGGCTCATTTAAACCCAGCCGTCAGAGACAGTCCTGTGTGAGTGTGAGTCAGTTACCTGTTCAGGTGGAGGCTCGGGTGAGTGAACGAGGGAAGAGAAAAAGTCGAATGCACAAAGTAGGAAGACGAGGGTTCTTTTATGCGTGTGACCACTCCCAGGCTGCAGGCTGCTTCCTGCCTGCGCACTCGTGTCTCCACCCGTTTACTCTGCAGCAACGAGCCTGACTCTGACCTCAACCTGCTTTAAATCTACTTTAACAACAGGGATTGAACCGAAGTCTCATCGTTTCTAACCTGAACCTTAACTGAATTTGATACTAACCTGAAAATCTGTTCTGGTTCCAAGCTGAACGTGATTCTAACCCTCTGAGTCTCTGAGATCGATACCAGTCTGAAACCAGTCTGTAACCGGTCTGATTCTCTTTAACTAGCCTGTAACCAGTCTGGTACCAGTCGACAGGCAGGTCAGGACTCCACCCTAGCTAAAAGATGATGCATCATTCAAACTCCTGAAGACGACACATTAATCGATTGAATGTGATTTCAGTAAAAACCTCCTGCTGCAGCATCTGACGGCTGAAGACGTGTCGGCTGCTGTTTGACCCAGTTCTTTGTCTCTGGGCTCCGCTTGGACTGTTTCAGCTGCTGCAGTGCATTCTGGGACATGAGCATCAAGCCTCTTCTGGAGGTTTAGAACAGACGAAGCTTCCCTGCTCACACACGCTGCATTCCTCATCTCTCACATACCTGAGCCAGTTCAGACGTGTGAACGTCAGGAGGCCGAGGACGTGTTAACACAGAGCCCACCTCCAGGAGCAGCCGGGTGGAGTCAGCCAGAACACGTACCCACCGGGAGGTAGAAATACCACGGAGATACAGGCAGCAAGTACAAATAATATATACCGTTACTACAGCTACTAGACAGCTGATATCATATACAGTAAACTAGATACTGCAAGTATTACTGCCTCCAGCAAGCTAAAGCAGAAATACTAGTACATTGAGTTCAACAAACAAGTTACTGCATTTACAGGACAAATGATACAGATACTGTATCACTATAGACCTGTGGATTCTAGAGCAGCATCTCCACTTTGATGAGCTGCTGTGTGTGTTTGGGTTCTGGGTTGAGGTCTAACAAGCGCAGGCAGGTACATGTCCTGCAGAGCTGAGACCTGTGGGGCGGCGGCTGACCTTTGACCCCGTGACACAGTTTGGCGAGGAATGTGAGGCCTGCAGGAGCATTGCTGACCTGCTGTTCACATGTACAGCAGTGAAGTATCTAAGGTACTACAGAATACTTTAGGTAGTTCTTTAGGTAGTACATTTTGTGGTACATAGTATTTAAGGTATGCGTTCCCTGCGGCGCTGAAACACTCGCTCTGCCTCTGATCACAGGATGTGAGAGCTTGAAGCCGCTGTCACTCTGTTTGCTCATTTGTGGATCCTCACTCAGGGAAACAAGCCTCAATGACACAGCCCAGAACCAGAACCACCAGAACCATGAGCCTGAGGGTCTGGACTAACTGCAGATCAGAGGCTGAGGACCATCAATGCAATGTATCGAACTATGTGTACAAGTACTGTGAAGTACTTCTACTTGTACTTTTATTCTGTAAAACCAAACCCACTGCAGTACTGGTTCAACTGCAGGGTGTATGGTTTCAGTGACCTTTGGACCTGCTGAGGCCTGAGCGGCTCTGGTTCTGCTCAGCTGAACAGACAGGTTCAACCACATTGAGGGCCACAAAGTAACAGAACAAATACGGACATGTGGACTTTTGTCTGATCTTTGGCTCCTATTGACGACGTGACGAGTCAGAAGCTGATCTCAGCTCCGGTTGGGGCAGAAGTGAAGCACAGCAGAGACGAGAGCAGAGGAAGAGCTGAAGGTCACACACTTCCTCGCCAGCGATGAACGGCTTCTGAGTCAAGTCGAGAGATGTAGAAGTGATGGAGCAGAGGAAGTGGTGTCGCTGTGTGGGCCCCGCGCGACCTTATATGGCAACAGGCTGTTTCTCATCAAGTAGAGTCTCACCACACTCGCAGCCTGTTCACTTCCTGCTCAGCATCAGCTCCAGCGCCAGCGTCACACTCTGCTGGTTTACTGGGTCTGAGGCAAAGCAGGAACAAACATTCCTGAAGAATCATCAGCTGTCACATTACACAGCTGCTGCTCTGTTGCATCACTCTGGCCCGAATTTCAGTCCAGACCATGTTAGTTCCTGTAAATAAATAATTTCTCTGCAGTAAAGGTGCAGAAAGTGGAACCTGACAATGCCAGAGGAAGAGGGGGAGTCATCAAGCGTTGCACATGATCGAGGAAGTAGCAGAGGCCCAAGCAGAACATAGACCTTCACTAAGGCCGGTGCACCAAGCACGTGTCCATTAACTGGTCAGCAAGTTCTGGTGTGGAGGCTACACCAATAAAAAGCAGCACAGAAGCTGCTTGAAGGTAAAGAGTAGAGCTGTGGGAGTGAATGAGACGACACTGCTGATTCTAACTACGACTAAAAGCCTCATGTCTCTTACTGGAAGGAGTCAGAGCAGACGTCTCAGCCTTGCTGCTGGTGATGTTGCTCCACTTGCTGGACATAGAAAGATGCAACATGTGGATCCCACACATCTAAAGTTAAATATTAAGCTTTCCAACGCAACATCAGGGTCAGTGAACTAAACATTACTATAAACGCAAAAATAGCAGTGGGCCCAGAATTTACTAACTGTTTTGTATGAAGGTCACAAGCTTTTACTTTTTATTCTGCAAAACATTGATATTTTTGTTTGAGGAACTTTTATTCATGAACACATCTCGACAACATTACAAACTGAGGAATAACTTTATTTATCCACCTTCAGATCAGAAGCCGTAACCATGGTAACTTGTCAATTCCATGATGTTGAATTAAAGTGTGAGGATGTTCAATACTTCAACAAACAAGACTATCAATTGAAAACATCATTGATGTTTACACTACACGTTTATCTTTTCTTTACAAAAAGAATTTCATTTTTAAAATAGTGTCTGTCTTATGGTGCCAACATGCCAAGACGCCATTGAGCTTCCAGCTGAACCGCCCGACATCCGGCGTTTGGTATAGTAACGGATGGCTGCGTTTCCAGACTGAAGCGTGTAAAGCGTTAGCGGTCCAGGACGTAGGACTTGTAGAGGCGGTTCATCTGCTCCAGGAAGATGAAGGTGAGGACCGTGTGGGGTCCGAGCCGGGCGTAATACGGAGTGAAACCTTTCCACAGAGAGAAGAACCCTTCCTTCCCCACGACCCGAACCAGAACCTCCTGACACACACACACACACACACACACACACACACACACACAGCAAGCAAATCCACAAGACATTAGTTACAAAATGTTTGCGTAGAAGCATTAAATTTCAGTCTGAACCTGAAATACACGCACGTACGCTGTCGTGTTTCACATCTACGTGGGGACTCATGATTGACATATCGCCTTCCCTAGCCCCTTACTCTAACCATCACAACTAAAGGCAGACCTCTAACCTTTGCTCTCATCTGAACCAAAACTCAATTCTAACCTCCAAAAGCCTTTGGGGTGTCACAGTGTCCTCACCTTGATAGCAAAAATAGGGTTTATTGGTTTATGGCCCCACGTCAAAGGAAAGACATGTACGTACACACGCCACACGCAAATACTGACGTCAAAGGTCAATTGTTTTTGTTTTATTCTCGTCAAACTGAAAGTTGTTGATTAAACTCACCAAACCGTTTTTATACTCAGGCTTCCCGTCGATCATCCTCATGTTCTGAATCCTGGGACACACACACAGATGTTTCATGACAGTCTGGCCTCGTAACAACCTGCCATTCAAACACCACTCACTCTTACCTGGTCTTCACGATGTCGACAGGCATGGAGGCCGCCGTGGTGACCAGGCCGCTGATCATGCTGGCACAGAAGTGACACAGAATATCATCCCTGAAATACCCTGAAGGGGAAGAGAAAACCTGGTTACTGCTGCGTGGCCTGGTCAGTGAGCGGCCAGAGTGACAGAGACGTACCCGAGTCCAGCAGCGCCTGTTTGGACTGAGAGTAGGAGGCGAGCTGAGCAGCGTTCACCACCACTGCCCGAGCCATGGTGGGAAGGCACCCCTGCAACAAGCACACAGCACAGTGATTCCTCTGACAACAACAACAACAAAACTAGTGAATCCTCGCATAACCACAATAATAAAAAAAATACAGTGACTCCTATAATAAGAATAAAAAAAACTACAATGATTCCACTAATAACAACAATGTTGTAGTGTAGACTCCACTACAACAATGATATTTATAATGTTCAAATCTAAATATTTCAATATTACTCTGAAAATGAGTTAAAACAAGAACGGCTCCACTCCAGCTCACCCTCCACAGTGTGGCCACTCCTTCCTCTCTGGTGATTCGAGCCAGAGCGTTGAAAACGTTGGTGTAGCCTCTCCTCTGGTCTGGAGGAAGCCTGGAGACACACACGACACTGTGTCAACCACCAGCACGTCTTTATGGAGCTGGATGCACAGGCAGCGACCTAACACAAACCCACCGTCCGTCGGCCGTCATTCGGATCAGCGCCACCTCCGCTGGCGTCCCCACAAACGCCCCCGTAGCTCCAGCCGTCATACCGATCAGAGCCTGCAGGGGGAGACTCTGTCACCGCGTTGACCAATTAAAATGAGAAAAGCCTGCAGCTCACCCCACCGTACCTTGAGGAAGAAATTTGGCGGCCGTCCGTCAGAACTGGTCATCTTCTCAAACAGGATGGTGTAGATGCCCAGACGGGTGGTGGTGTATGTGGCCTGACGCAGCAAACCTGCTGAGAGACTGAAACAACATGAACACAGCTGTCAACTGAAGAACGCTACAGAACTGAACTGCTGAACGAGCAGGTGTGAAGTGAACCCAGCGACACACACCCGGTGTAGATGCCTCGGACGCCCTCGTTCTTCAAGATGGAGAACAGAGCGTGGAAGCTGGTTTTGTATTCACGCGCCTTCGTTCCCTGACCGCTCAGCTGCATCCGGTTCTTCACTAGGTCCAGAGGCTGCACGAAGACCGTCGCACCCATCCTGCAGACAGACAGGCAGCGAGACAGAGACAAACAGACAGACACAGAAAGAGACAGATGGAGCTGCAGCTTAAAGAGGAACCCATGAGCATTCTTTACTATTGTGAAGAACAACCAAGTCCTTCAGTCAACTTTCAATCATGGGATTTGATTTGAGTTTGGTCTCTGTGACTCCTGGAACACCATCAGGCCTTTCCAGAACCTGCATGACTTCAAGTGAAACACGGCCGTGACCCAACACAGGCTGAAGTTATTCTGACGCTCATGGACACGCTAACCTCCTTGGAAGACGTGTTTTAAAGGTTGTGGGGGTTGTAACATTTAAAGGACACACTTGCAGCTGCTTGCACGTCTCTGTGTCTTTTTATAGTGGGCAGTCACTTCCCCCCTATTGGAGGTTTATGAGCCACAACTTACTAGTTAGATGGACAATTTCATCAGTAGGAGGAACATGTCAAGGTCCCAGAGGAGGAGCAGGGAGACACTGCTGGGAGGAAGGTGTGTAAAACCCCCTGCTGCATCTGCTTCCTGTGCGATGGCAACTTGATCACAGATGAAGAGAGATGAAGACGGTAATGAGGAGATGCTAGTTTTGGCTTTCCAGTTTCTGATCTTCACAGGATAATGTGTCAGTGTCTCTGTAGTTAACCCAGACACCCTGCTGGGAGAAGAGCCACTGTGACTCCAGGATGTTTGGACTTATCGTGTTTTTGTAATTAGCTGCTTTGTGTTGATGTGAATCATTCTGAGCCATTGAACCATGTGAAGCCTCAGGAACAACAGCCAACACAATTAACATGTGATCTAATGCTCATAAGCAGGAGGAAACATCAGCACTAAAATATGATGACATCAAAGACCTCGAGCTGTGGATCAGTTGCTCAGTCCACGGACAGGTTTAACTGCTCACGGACTCTGGTTAGGGTCATGCACAACGTAAATAAACATTGCTGGTTTCCATCACCTCCAGTCAGGCCAGTATCAGACACAATTAACGGCAGGTCCACAGAAAACGTTTTAATGTCACCATAGTGATGGTGAAGGTTTACTGCTGGTCCAGTAAAAGCCCAACTTCCTGCTTTACAAACAGAAGGGAAACCGGTGACTCTGAGGTGCTTGTTGATCAGCTGCCACAAACCACATGGTCATTCTCATAACCTCCAGGATACACATCCATGTGTCCCTGTGCAAAACTCAGGTTCACCACAGAGGTGTGTGAGGTTCTGGATAAAAGACCTTGATCAATGATCAATGACTTTGGACTCAAAGTTTGGTGTCTGTGATGGGCAGCTGCAGATCCAACCATCCTGCCTGTGTCCAGTCCCTGGTCCAATCATCCTGCCTGTGTCCAGTCCCTGGTCCAAAGATACTGCCTGTGTCCAGTCTCTGGTCCAACCATCCTGCCTTTGTCCAGTCCCTGGTCCAAAGATACTGCCTGTGTCCAGTCTCTGGTCCAATCGTCCTGCCTGTGTCCAGTCTCTGGTCCAACCATCCTGCCTGTGTCCAGTCCCTGGTCCAAAGATACTGCCTGTGTCCAGTCTCTGGTCCAATCGTCCTGCCTGCGTCCAGTCTCTGGTCCAACCATCCTGCCTGTGCTCTGTTGTTGCTTGTTGTTGTTGCTGTGCTTTACCTTTTCTGTCCAATAACCTCCCATCATTGTTCTATGTTCAACTAACCTTGTCTCTTTCTCTCCAGTAGTTGTGCTTCTCTCCCGCTCTCTCTCTCTCTCCTCCACTCTGTCCTCACCTACAGGTATCATTGGACTCGAGTTTGGTGTCTGTGATGGGCAGCTGCAGATCCAACCATCCTGCCTGTGTCCAGTCCCTGGTCCTACCATCCTGCCTGTGCTCTGTTGTTGCTTGTTGTTGTTGCTGTGCTTTTCTCTCTCTCTCTATCCTCTCACCCCAGCCGGTCGAGGCAGATGGCCGCCCGCATCCAGCCTGGTTCTGCTGGAGGTTTCTTCCTCGTTAAAAAGGGAGTTTTTCCTCTCCACTGTTGCTGTCAAATTAAATGCTTGCTGTATGTGGGGTTTGTTGGGTTTAGTTGTGTGAGGTCCTAAACCTTACTTTGTATAGTGCCTTGAGATAACTTTGTTGTGATTTGGCGCAATATAAATAAAATTGAATTGAAATCACTGTAAAGACACAAGCTAGTGCTGCCGCCCCCTCATTCTGCCATCAGGTTTGTCTGGAGTCACTGTGGTTTTACTTTGTAGCTACACAAACCTTTCTCTCTGACCCTTCAGCTTGCAGTTCTGCTGTTTGCGTTCCTCCCACAGGTTCTACACACAAACACGTGTGTAGCATCCAAGGATTTACTGCGAGTGAACCCGTGTTTATCACTTTCATTACGCAATGAACACAGCCAGCACTGTTGGTACGCTGATTGGCTGACTGTCTGAGTCTAAGCTGGGACCCTCGCACCTCCTGGCCCAGTTAGCCGAAGTCCAGCCTGCTGCTGATTCTTGGTGAACTTTACAGCAACTGCCGCGCATTGCTCCTAAACACACCTCAGCACGCCTCACTCAATAAAACGTTTCTTAAATTACGTGAGTTATCGACGCTGATAGCATCAGCTAACGTTAGCAACGCTAATCTGCTAACACTAGCCTCAGACAGGTGCGACTCAGTTCAGGTAACGCTTGGTTCAAATCATGAGGGCTTTACACTAAATTCTAATTGAAGTTCGGGGAAAATGCTGCCACACAACACCCTGACCGCTAACGTTAGCATGCTAGCACGTGAGCTAGCAGCGGCACCTACCCTGCCAAGCCCCCGAACAGGAACTTGATGGCTTTTGGAGATGTCTTGGGTTTCGCCTCCGCCATGTTTGCCCCGATTGGTCAATCCCCGGTTCTATTCCCGCTGCTTGTGAGCCTCTGGGCCACAGAGTCTCACCGGTACAGAAGGGGCAGCGGCACCCGGAGCAAGGTGACTCTGTGACGGGCAACGTCCGCAGACCAGAAACCGAGCTGGCCAATCAGAAGGCGAGAACGAAGATGGACGAACTGTGCCGATGTATGCTGCATTCAGGGACCCCAGAAGTTTGTTCATCAGGCTTTTTTCCTGATTGTCATGCATATTATTTATTCGTTTAGTCATTTAGGCTGTTCAAAATTAAACGGTGTGATTATTTAGCGTCTGTATTATCCCGACTCTTGTATAATGAAAACAATTATTGTATATTATTTCTATACAGAGCAACATTTTAGTTACCTCTATTAAACGTTCAATAAACACGGTAAAACGTGGTAACATAGTTGTTTATTCTATATATAGTATATACATACATTAACTGAATACTCTGAATAGTCCGATAATAATATATAATTTAGCTTATATAAACGTATATACGACGTAAACAGGTCGAAACAAGTGACTGACATGAGTCGTCTCCAATAGAAATCCGGAATTGTCTCTTTCTGCACACTGATTGGACGAGCGGTTTGCCGGGGTGGGACCTGGCAAACGCTAGAGCTTTACGAGGAAGTGGTGACGGCTAGGGCGGTAAGTAGAGATAAAGCCTATTTCTATTTTTTACTGAGTTCCGATGCATTTCTCTTTAAAGTACGCGCAGGTAAGAAGTATGAATAGGCAGCTGCTGGTGAGTTTTGCGTTACCACAGTTAATGTGAACGTTTCTGGGCTTAACGCTGCATGAAGCAGTTAGCGATAGCTTTGCCAACCGAGATCATCAACAGAGTTAGACGGAGTTTAAAACGTGTTCACGTGCTCGTTCAAAAACTGATACAGCAGAGACTCGGGAAGAACAGACGCTTGTTCCATTAGCTTGTACTGAGGCCTGTGTCGGTTCTGTTATTCATACTTAGAAACACTGAATGCGTTAATAAGCATTTTGAGACGTCACTAAAGTCACAAACAGCAGCAAAGCTGCTAAAATACAAACAATATTAACTGTGAAAAAAACATTTTACCTTATTTGGCAAATGTTATATCATAACGTTATATAGTGGCAACCAACTGCTCATCTGTGGGTCAAACGTAAAGGACAGGAAGATCAATAAAATATCAACAGTATCTATAGATATAATGTCTGGAAGCTGAAGCGCTGTAAAAGCGGGACAGCGAAGGGCACCCTAACCCCAAACATACTACTACTAATAATAAAGATGATGGGATATTACCCCCAAACACACCACAGGTCTAGCTGAGCTCAAAGCTGCCAGGTGGTTCTATCATGGTTATTAAATTGTTTATCATGTCATAGTTTATTCATTTAATTTTAAAATGTTTGAAATCAAAATGTTTAGAATGTAAATATATGTTGTTGTAATCCTTGTGACCTTTTGAATTCCCCCTGCGCCAGGTGGCTGTGACATCACACCGCAGACCGTCCAATGACAGCACTCGGATCATGGCTGTGGGTGGGACACCACGCAGGGCGGATCAATGAGGAGGAGGGACAACCATGACAAAGTGGGACGGGGCGGGAAGGCGCTGCAGCCGGCGGAAAGGAGAGAGGACAGGGAGCATGCTGTGAGGGATGAAACAGTGGGTGAGACAGGGGGTGCTGTGGCCCTGCTGCCTGTCTTCCTGTTCCCCACAGAGCTGGTGTTCTACTCTGAACAGAGGAGCTCCCACCGCAGAGTGTTGACACTGTACAACCCCTACAGCTTCAGCATCAGCTTCAAGAGTGAGGACCAGTCTGTAACGTACCTGTCTACCTGTATATTACCTGTCTGTCTGTCTACCTGTATATTACCTGTCTCTCTCTCCCTCTAGTGCTTTGTACTGCTCCCTCGCTCTACAGAGTGGTGGAGGCAGAGGGCAGCGTTCGAGCCAAGTCATGCATTGACCTGTAAGTACACAGATAAGTACTGGTGCCACCTGTACCCTATCTTACTGCTGTTGTACTGTTGTTAGTCCTGTTACTGTTGCTAGTTCTGTGACCGCTGTTACTGATTCCCCCCTGTCCAGCTCAGATATGTGACTTTTGATGCTCTCAGGGTGGTGCGTCACCTGGACGTCTCCCTGCAAAACCTGGGTCGCAAAGATCAGTTCCGCATGGAGGTCAGAGGAGGAGGCCAGGTGGGAGTCAGAGAGATCTGGGCTGAGCTAAAAGGAGGAGATGAGGGAGGAGAGGAGGAAGATGAAGAGGAGAAGAGGAGGAAACAAGGAGGCAAGAGGGAGAAGAGGAGGATAGAGAGACATCAGAGGGCACTGTCGGCTCTGTCTCCTCTGCTGGTGCCAACACAAACACGCCTACAGTTGCCAACCTGTACAGGTGAGATAAGGAGAGGAGAAGAGTGGACAAGGATGAGGAGGAGACAGAGGTGCAACCTGTAGTTTGGACTAATGTGTGTGTGCATGTGTCTGTGTGTGTACAGCTGTGCGCAGTGTGTCTCAGGGGGTGCTGTGTGTGTTGTTGGCATTGTTGTGTGTTACAGTGTTGATGCTCCCCCTTCAAACTGAGAGAAGCTCGCTGGTTCCACGCTGGCTGCACGTCTCCACCAATCAGAAGCTGGCCTGCGCCTACACACTGGGTAACGCACCCCTAGTGTAGATCACACACTGGTCTGAGCTAGATGTGGAGACAAGTCGGCAGAAAAGGAATTAAGGAGACAGGGAAGGAAGGAATCTAGAGATGTCAGGGGTAGAAGATGAAGGAAAGAAAAAGAGCGAAATGTGGAATTAGGAAGGAGAGAAAGGAACAAAAAAAAAAAGGATGTTAGAGGTGAAAGTGAGGTAGTAGAGAAGGTAGTCAGTCTGACTGTCTCTCTGTCTGCAGGTCTTCTTACCGTGATGTTTCTACGGTAATACTCCTGTTGCTGCCGCCTCTGATTTAAAACTGCGTCTAGCCACCATGGTAACTGCAGACATCAATCGCCTGACCTCTGACCTCAGAGCCCCATCCACGTTGGGACCACACAGAAACAGACTGTGTTCATTATCTCAGCACACACAGGAATGTAGTCCAACAGTTGAATGAGGACATGAAGTCTTGGTCCGATTAGATTGTTAATCAGCACAGACTGGCCGCTCGTAGCTTCTGCTCAGGTATTAGAGCAGAATCAGTCTTGAATGTCACAAGGTGGTTAAGGTAGAGATGGTTGTTTATCTGTGTTAACATTTTTTTATTGTTATCGGCCTTTAAAGGAGAAACATGCATCATCAGATGAACCTGTTTAACCAATCTGAATAAAGTGTTGCTTTGACAGCATGTTTTCTTTTGTGTGGTACATTCTCATCATAACAGAGAAGGAAGTAACCATGTAGAGGAGCAGGTACAGGAGTTACGTAGCCCAGAGTTTTTATCAACTTTCCTTTATTACTGTCAATATTGGTGTCTAGGTAAAATCCTTAGCACCGCACCAGAGTCACTCCTCGTCTTCTTTCATGGTTCAGGACAGGATTTGGAAGTCACTCACACCTGGTAGCTTAGTTTTCTATTTTGGTGGTGTCTCCATATCTGATTCCTTTGTCAACCTGAAAAAAGCTTAATTCTTTTTATTCTTTTCCCTGACCATTGATTTCACAATTTCCCAGTTTTACCTTTTTCCAGTAGGGTTCCAGTACAGTCTGATGTAAAAGCTTAGGCACCCCTGATAAATTACAGATTTTGGTGATTTTTTTAAAATTGAAAACAAGTTAACATAGTCTCACTTAGGATGGAAATGGAAAAAATGCACACATTTTTTAGCAAACATTGGTGCATAGTTACTTCTAATGCCATAAACTGAACAAAGATAAAAATAACATTATTATGCCACTGTGGAAAAGTTTGGGCACCCTACATAATCAATGTTTAGTAACAGCTCCTCTGGCAGATATCACAGCTTGCAAAAGTCTTTTTATAGCCAGCTAATAGTCTTTCCATTCTTGTACTTGGGATTTTTCCCCCTTCTTTGCAAAAGGCTTTTAGTTCTGTAATATTCTTTGGTCGTCTTGCATGCACAGCTCTTTTAAGATCTACCCACAAATTTTCAATGAAGTTTAAATCAGGGGACTGTGATGGCAACCTTCAGCTTGAGTCTCTAGAGGTATTCCATAGTAGATTTTAAGGTATGTTTAGGATCATTATCCTGTTGAAGAAGCCATGCTCTTTTCAGCTTCAGCTTCATTACAAATGTTTGCTGGTGGTTAGTGGAATCCATTTGTCCTTTCCCCTGTGCTATGTTTCCTGTGCCACTGGCTGCAACACAACCTCAAAGCATGATAGATCCACCCCAAGAGTTGGCAAGGTGTTTTCTTTCTTTTCATGAAATGCTGCTCTGTTTTTTTCTCTAAACATGCCTTTGCTGACATGAACACTGTTGGGGCAACGCGAGGGTGGTGGTAGTGCCAAATGAATTAGCAACACCACCTAGTCTCAGAAAGGGCGGAGTTTGATTAACCTCACAGGTTTGCACCAATTATGTTGGGGATATGCGAGGAGCACAAATTATAATTGGATTTATAGATCTTGAGTGGAGATACCAATTATGTTTATAATTTAGATTCACAAATTTCGGTTATTAGCTTAAATATATATAACTATATGACAAAGTCTATAGTTTGGTAAGTGAAACACCTAACTATTAGTAAATTAAGTAATTATTAATTCAATTAATAATTATTAAATCAATAACAATAGGTATCTCTACTCAAGAGCTATAAATCCAATTATTATAATTTGTGCTCCTCGCATATCCCCAACATAATTGGTGCAAACCTGTGAGGTTAATCAAACTCCGCCCTTTCTGAGACTAGGTGGTGTTGCTAATTCATTTGGCACTACCACCACCCTCGCATTGCCCCAACAACACAAAGCGAGAGATGATGCACAAGGAAGGTTTAAAGTAATGTACAATCAGGAAGAGCTGCCACCACTAGACAAACCCTGGAACTAGCATGTGTTGAGTTCTGGAATTTTTCTGATGTCCCGGCGATAATCTGCAGATATTTGTTACGAACATGGAATCGCAGGAATCATGCTTTATGCCACATGCCAGGCCATGTCATCCGCTCCATATTGGGTGACTAAAATGCTCCTTCTGCCTGTGTAGTAATTAAATAACAACCTGAGGTTCAAAATGCCAACAATGGGCTGGGTCATATTAGATTCAGAGGATGTGCTGTCTGGTAAAAAGATAAGACTGATGTCATTGGGTTGGAGACAGGAGACGTACTGTAACTTCTGAATGAGGATGTAGTAGCTGTGTGAACATGATAATATGGTTGTTGTTTGATAATCAGCTAATATAAAAGTCTGTAATTACGTTAAGTGTAGAGCTGCTAACTAATCCAGCATGACATCACTTTGGTCCCACAGTGCATGTGAAGCAAAAGAAATGTGCTCTGGACAGATTTATATCAGCACCAGCTGTGTACAGAAGCATCCAGAGCAAAGGACACAAGAGGAAGCGACTGGATTCAAAACTAGAAAATGCAACCAGGAGGAATTTGTCCAGAAGCCCTAGTAGCTACAGCTCAGCTTAAAAGGTCCACTGGGCCACATGTCGGTGTTAAAACACAAGCGTTACTGACAGCGGTTCTGCTGTAACTGTAGCTCAGAGAGGAAACGTCTACACTTCACATGACCGAGGCTTTAACTGGTTCACAGCCTCCAGCAGGTGGCCAGCAATTACAATGGTACAAATCCAATAACGGAGTCGGGTTTATGTTTACTGTCATTTAATAGACAACATGTTTACGTTGTAATTAACACACAACACATGTCCATGTTACTACTATAACAATTATCATTATCACTTGATAATTGCGCTGCTAACTACAAACAGTAAATACCAGTAAAGCAGGTAAATGATTCATTCAGTCAGTCACAACCTGTGGTATTTACGCAGGAAAAGACTAGTCCATGTTTGGAGAAGCTGCCTTCTGCCCAAACACCCAATACTTTGTACGGTCCCATCAGACCGTAAGACACTGACTCTCTAATCAGTGAACTGATGGTGACTGGTCCCTGGGAGGGCCTCATTTATCATCAGCAAAAAGAATGTGACCGATTAACACGGTGAGAATTGGTTTTATGGATTACTGTTTAAAAAATGAACATCCAAGAAAATCCTGCAGGACAGACCTAGAGGTTTAAACTGTGTGGGTTTGTCATTTTGACACTTTCCTTCACCAAGGTTTAAACACAGCAGAGCAATTTGAAAAACAATAGCACAAAAGTCAGTAAATGATTTTAACGACGGGTGCAGTTTCAACATTAGTCGAAGGTTGGATAAAACCACCCATCCTTTCAATTCATGTCAGTAAAGTGCTTATAGTACAGTGATCACTGACTGTGTGCTATCAAAGTGCCCTAAAACCCTAGAGACCACTGTGTGTGAAAGGCTGAATGAGAAGCATAAAGTGCTTAGAGAAGCAATGAAGTTAAAACGCTGTAATTAAGTGCAGAGAGTTTATATTTTGTCAGTCAACTTTTCAACAGACTGTAAATGGGACAGGTTATGGTTCAGACTAATGTTTAGGTAGAGCTCAATGCACAGCAGTAGCGCATGTACATTGAGTTAATACAGTGGACACTGACGTTCAGATCCAGAAGAGCAATCATATCATCATATCATTATAATCAGGTCAAATTCAAAATGTCACCAAGGATGTGGGCACGCCTGTTGGTGTGTTTAAGGAGCTAGTGCTAAGTGTTTAACTGTACATGCTAAGCTTTACAGTTATTGTTAATGTATTATCCTTGTCAATATAATTTAGGATTCTATCTCGCAGACAGAAAGAACATTGATTCTAAGTTCATTTATTTTTTAAAAAGAATTATTACCATGAGTAAACATTTAGCCTCATTTTGTTCTGAGCTCAAAGTTATGCCGGCAAACCTTCAGCACATGCAAACTTACACTGTCACTTCGGTTTCAACGGTTTCAACGGTTTCAACACACTGGTGGTTTCTTAGGTTGCTGTGCTGAGAAAAGACTTTTCCACACTGATCACACCAATAAGGTTTCTCTCCAGTGTGAACACGTTGATGACTTTTTAGATGATCGCACCTGGCAAACGCTGCCCCGCAGTGGTCACAGCTGTATGGTTTCTCTCCAGTATGGACACGCTTGTGGAGTTTGAGGTGATCGTATCTTGCAAACGCTGCCACACATTGGTCACAACTGTATGGTTTCTCTCCAGTATGGACCCGTTTATGACTTTTCAGATGATCATATCTGGCAAAAGCTGTGCCACATTGATCACAACTGTAGGGTTTTTCACCTGTGTGTACACGTTTGTGTGATTTTAGGATATTTATTGTAGTGAACGCTGCTGCACACTGGTCGCAGCTGTATGGTTTCTCTCCAGTATGAACACGTTTATGATTTTTTAGATGATGGTAAACAGTAAACGTTGCCCCACATTGATCACAGCTGTATGGTTTCTCTCCAGTATGTACACGATGATGGATTTTCATATTACTTAATGTGGTGAAAGTGGCGCCACACTGGTCACAGCTATAGGGTTTCTCTCCAGTGTGTACACGATGATGGATTTTTAAAGTGTTCAATGTGGTGAAAGCTGCCCCACATTGATTGCAGCTGTAAGGTTTCTCTCCAGTATGAACGCGTTTATGAATTTTTAGATAATCATATCTACTGAAAGCAGCTCCACACTGGCTACAGCTGTACGGTTTCTCTCCTGTATGAACATGTTTATGTTTTTTTAAAGTACGTAATGCAGTGAAAGCTGCTCCACATTGATCACAGCTGTACGGCCTCATTCCGGTATGAATTTGTTGATGAGATTTTAGATTACTTGACCGTGTAAATATTTTCCCACACTGGTCACAGATGTTCAGGTTCTCTCTGGTGTGGACTCTCTGATGAATCTGTAGGTCTGATGGTGTAGTGAAGGCTTGGTCACACTGCTGACACCTGTGTGTGCTCTGTTTATAAAGAAACAAACAAAAAAGGCAAGTTAGGTTTTATGGTAGACCGATCTGTCCAGTTATTTCACCTTTTGTATTTTATGTTGTGTATTACAGTCATTTTACAAAACATGGGTTGTTTGATTGTTGTTCTAATAATTAAAGGCCGCATATGCAGAGGAGAGAGCTCAGTCTGTAGGAGTCTTCACATTACTATATATTAGAATTAAAGGAAACATGCTGATATTTGACCTGAGACAGGATGATGAATTTTAAATGTTGTTTATGTATGCTGTATGCCTAATAGTCACAAGTCAAACGGGACTGTTTAAACATGACTACATTACAACTAAAATGTAATAAAACCTGTAAGGTTTACAGTTGTTTTTTTTATCTAACACGTTTGTGCAAAAATGGTTAAAGGAGCCATTTCATTATATTAGATATAAGCTAAACAAATTATTGAACAAGATTCACCCAGCTGACATTGTCTGGAAGGACTCAGATAATGACTAGGAAGATGAGGGAGGCACAGGTGACAGTTCCTTTATCTGTCCATCTGACAAGCCTGTGTTTTACAGCTGGAGGATAAATGTGTGGCCTGAAAAGAGAAGACAAAGATCCAAATGCCAGGACTCGCCTTCTAGAGTAAATCCACATATTTAATGTTTGATTTACTGGACAACTCTTACATTTGGTATTTGAGTAAGTATTTTTCTGAGCCTCCTGTTTCCAGTAATTAATACATTTGTTTTTCACTTAATGAAGTTAACCAGGGTCAACATTGTTCCTTTGTGTGCTGTTTTTGTACCTTCGCCGATCTGCTTCACTGGTAATGTCCTCCACCTGTACCTGACCTGTGAAAACATTAAAGACTGTGTCTATCTAAACCTGCGAGTCTCCCGAAGCTGTGCATGTGGGTCCGCGATCCTCGTTCACACACTGATCGTGACACTGCATCAATATGAGGAGATTCAAGAGCTGAAACTGAATCAATCGTGCCTCATAACAAACATCTGTAACCAGCCTGTGGGACAATAAAGTAGACAGAACAAACCTGTGGAGCCTCAGATTCAAATATCAAACTTCACCTCTTTAACTTATCAGCACTTGCTTACATTTACATCACAGTGTCTATGTTTAATACTTATTGGGAGTAAATTGGCCACTTTTACTTTTACTAGAGCTTCATCGATACAGCTTGATGGCAACAGCAGCTGCTGGAAATACATTGGAGAAAACAGGTCAACCAGAATTTTACATTAAACAAAGATGATGATAACCTGAAAGTTGTGCAAAGCTCAGTTTGAGGCTTAGACATACAACAGTGATACACACGCACACGCTGTGCATCCATTACATGAAGATGCTTCATTAGGTGCAGCTGTGTAGAAAAATATACTCTACTACTATACTACTGCCCCTTGCTAGTGTCAGCTGGTTGAACAATCATCTCACTGCTACATAGTAATGAACAGTGCCACCTTAGAACAGCTTAGTTGAAGCAGCATTAAAATATGAGGACATGTTTCAGTGGTTTTCACTGTTGCCTCAGAGCCAGAAGGTTCAGGAGTCTGTAGAGTTTACACGAATTACACAATTCCTTGATAAAGGGATTTATAATAAGCAAAACATCAAACCATTGTTTTATTCCTATTCATTGATTTATCAAAATAACCAATGGATTACCAAAATAAATGTTAGTTACAGCCTTACTGTGTCCTACTGTCAAGTTAAATCTACTCAGTGCCTAGAAACGCCCCAGGGCCCATTTAAAGAAGATTATGTACCAAAATTTTTCCAATCCATTTCAAGAATCAAACCCTCCATGATTTTGTTTAGTTTTTGATGCCCTGAAAATTTCATCCTCAATCCTCATCAGGGATCAAGACAAGATGAGACAAACACACTGTAATGGTCATGTGTTACGTTACGTTTTGTTTGTGTTTGAGGACTGGTTGCTTTTGATCACATGATTGTTTCTGTTTGATTATTAGATGCACCTGTTCACCTGTGCACAGCGGTGTGGTGTCACTGAGAGCATTATTTGTTTGAGGTTTCGTTTTATGGGAAAATGTTACAGTGACAAGAAACTTCCAACACCTGTACCTCCATGGAGGTGAGGACCTCCATTGACATTATTACTCCCCTAGCATCACAACTGAAGACAGACGTCTAACCTTTGCTCTTAACTCAATTCTAACCTCAGCCATAAAATCTTAACCCATGTGACATACGGTAAACATGACGTCACCAAGTGAAAAGTGGTAAAGTTTCAGACAGTAACTGGACAATAGTCTAACTGTTTAACGTTGTAACTGTTCTAACTGTTCTAACTGGAACCGTGTGAACCGGGTCGAACCCAGTGACGTCACTAACCGCAGCACCATTCTTACCTCACACAACCCCCTGATATCTGCTCACTAAGCGCTGAGGCTAACGCTACCAGCCGACATGCTAACAACAAGCCTCCCTCCATCCGGCTGTAGCTCCACACTACGAGTTTAACTGGTTTCTAGTTTAACTGGTGGCCGAACGCCGCACTGGTTGCTCTTAGTTACCGCAGCTGTTTGAATGTGGGAAAAGCGGTCCTCGTCGATGCCTCCTGTCGTCTGTACTTGATCTAAACAGTCTTAGATCGGTCTTTAACACCGGTCCTGGTTCGGACCCAGTCGTTTAACCGGAGGTTAGTTCCGTGTTTTGTGTGTGAGGTTAAATTACTGCGGTCAAGTGAGCCGTCGTTCGTTCATCCGTCGTTCAGCCGCGTTTCAAAAACGTCTTGCGCCCGTATTACGCGCTTTACAGCAGAGCACAAAACACGCTCGTCGCGACTTCCTCTTTTCATAGCGAGACGTCGGTCTGTTCAAAATATGGAAAACTACGAAACAAATTATTGCATATATAGAAAAACTGTCGCCTAATAAAGATCTGTGTACTTTTACTGTAAAATTAAGCATTTATTAGTATTTAAAAATACCATGTCATACTGTGAAACTTTTATAATTAATAACTTGACTTTGGTGCATAGTTCCAGGCTCAGACCACTTTCCCCTTCTTCTACTAGAGGTGTACTATCACCCCCCAAAGATTTGTGCACTTTTACTTTATAGTTTAGGATTTATTAGTATTCAAAACTTCCAGGTCATACTGTAATACTCTATGGGCCTTATATTCAACTATGATGATGAATAACTTGACTTTAGTGCATAATGCCAGGCCCAGATTATGTCACTTTTCATATAAAAAACGTGAGTGAGGCTAAGCACACACACATTAAATCCTTTTATTACCATCTGTTAGGACTCCAAAGTGTGACTTTTAATATTGAAACTAAATGTTTAATGTTTAATATAAAGTCATGGAACAGTCAAAAACTGAATATTTATGTGTGAAACATACATTAACGTGGTGGAGGAGTTTGTGTGCCTGAATGACCCCGGGAGCTATGTTGTCGTAGGCTAAATGCCCCTGGTAGGGTCTCCCAAGGCAAACAGGTCCTGGGCTGAACTGGAGGACGTGTCTGGAGAGAGGGAAGTTTGGAGTTTGCTTAGACTGTTGCCCCCGCGACCGCCCCCAGAAAAAGCGGTTGAAAATGGATGGATGGACATATAATTACAGTTTTGTGCCAAAATGAACAAAACTATAAAGAGAAATAGGATATATCCTGTAACTGTTTTATGGTTGAGGAATTATTTACAAAGACAGCAATTCCAGTCCAGTCTTCAGTTGTTGCTTTCTTAAGTGTGTTTTTATCTATTTGTAAGCACTGTGCATGAAACCACCTGCAACAGCCGTCACAGTGTATCTGTAAAAGGGCACATGAATGACCATTTTATAGCACCTGAATGAAATCGTTATTTGTTCTTATGAAACCATTTCCCATGTCTGGAGTTTGTTTTATCTAAGTTATTGCCGTCTTTGTTCTTGCACATTGTAATATTTAGTTTTAAACACTAAAATGTAAATACAAAATGTATATAACCAAATATTCAGGATTAGATTTAATGCAATTATTCTCTCTTCACAATACAGACTTAAAACAATAAAAAAGAAAGTTACACACTACACTGTTTGTAGTGCAGTACTTATTGGTTTTATGCTTGACTGTAAGGGCCATATTTCAGCATAACATGGTACTACTAAAATCCTAAACTATACAGTAAAAATACACAGATCTTTGTGTGGTGATAGTACATCTCTAGTAGATCATGGGGAATGTGGTCTGAGCCTGGAACTATGCACCAAAGTCAAGTTATTAATTATAAAGGTTTTACAGTATGACATGGTATTTTTAAATACTAATAAATGCTTAATTTTACAGTAAAAGTACACAGATCTTTATTAGGCGACAGTTTTTCTTTATATGCAACATTTTGTTTCGTAGTTTTCCATATTTTGAACAGACCAGACGTTTTTGTGCTCTGCTGTAAAGCGTGTAATACGGGCGCAAGACGTTTTTGAAGCGCGGCTGGCTGAACGACGGACGAACGAACGACGGCTCACTCGACCGCAGTGTTAAAACTACAGGTGACGTTTGTCTCCTGCTGTAGCGAAGGCCTCACTACGCGGCTGATAAGAACCGACACCGACCTGCTGCTCGGAACCAGCTGTAGCGGTGCTCCGGTTCTCCGCCTCCTGCTGCTCTTCCTTGATGCTTATCTGCTCCACCGAATCCAAATGTCGGGTTTCCTCCTTAACTTGGCTCACGTAGAATTCCTGGTTCTCCTCTTTGAGCTCGTTCGTGGTCACACGATCCTGCGTGATAAGGTCCAGATCCGGTTTCTCCTCCTTTATTTCTATCTTGTAAACGTCGTAGTCGACCCAATCCTGGTTCTGCTCGTCCATGGTGGTTTGTTTTGGTCTTCTTCCTCTTGTGTTTTGTTTTCTCGTGGTTCTCTACCGCCCCCTGGGCCCGGTCCACCTGGGCCCGGTCCACCTGGGCCCGGTCCACCTGGGCCCGGTCCATCTGGGCCCGGTCCATCTGGGCCCGGTCCATCTGGGCCCGGTCCATCTGGGCCCGGTCCATCTGGGCCGGGGCGGTAGAGAACTGTAGGGGTTGTATTTCCTGCATCCCATAATAACGTTCTACTTTCTCCAGATCCTCACATAATTCACACAGCCCATCCAGATGCCTTCCCATCAAATGCAGCCTGCTGTTTAAATAATATGCCCCATCCTCACTCTGTCTAACGTGACTTCAGCTCTCCTCCCCCTCCAGCTGATCCTTCACGCCCCCCCACCTTCAACTGTATGCAGCTTCCTACCTTTCCACTCTTTATCCCACTCCTCCAGGATCTTCTCCCACACTATGTTTTCCTCTCCTTTTCAAAACTTTATGTCTCCTTCAGCTTCCTCCTTCTCTCGTTCTACCATCTTAGCGCCACCGGGATCACACTCACAGGGTCTGATGTTGTGATCCTGTCTATCCTGTTCCCTCCACATTAACTTCTGATCAAAGATGATGCTCCTTCTTCACTACATACTTTCTGTTCTGTCCCCTTGTCTTTTATATTGTCCAATCATCTCAAGTCTTTGTCTCTCTCACTAAACACACCATCTGTTCTACTTTTTCCTTTCGTTCTGATACTCTGTTAAAAGATTTTATTTCTCCAGCTCATACATGCTGGGCCTTGAAACGGTATTCAAACACATGTCTTCACAGCTTCTGGAGGTTCTGTCACGTGTTGAGTCTGATTGAAACGACACAAAGCTTGAACAGTGATGCAGCCACGTGTCTCATGTCCAGTCTGAGCTGAACCACCAACCATTAACTACATCTCCCATCATGCCACATTGCTGGCAGCAGCCTCTGACCATGTGCACAGTGTGTCGTTAGTCTGATGAAAAAAAACAGGAAACGTGCTGACTTGATGTTTACACCAGTAACACAACCCAACACAAATGGCTCTGGCATCTCTGCTCAGTTTATTCAGATGCCTGAAGATGCTCCAGATGTTTCCTGGCTTCTGTTAACATCTGTTCTCTTTTCCCCGGATCACCAGCGCCACCCACAGGTCGCAGAACATTTACCTTGGCAGGCAACAGGAGGCATCAGCAGCCCGAATGCTGCACAGCTGCTGAGGTTCCGTCATGTGATGCATCAGTGGAGTAACAACATCAGTGTCAGGAATAGAACTGTCACACAGAACTCTGGCTAAATGCACACTGAGCAAATATGAAATGAGAATGTGGTTACATCAATGAATAGACTGAACCAATGCTTAAAGGATTTATTGAATGAACCTTTGGTGTGTCTCAGATCCATCAGAACCAGAACTAGAGCACTGCTGGTGAGACCGAGCTGACACCACTCAGCCCAGCGTGTAGGAGTAGTTGAGGGTCCCTCCTTTCTCCAGGTAGCAGTCATGAGTGTGGGTCCCCAGCTTCATCTGCCTCTGACAGACTCCCAGCCTGTCGTCAAACAGGAAGTCGCTGTCATAGACCTCCAGCCTCAGGACGTCGTTCTCCTGAGCCTTGAAGTAGGAGAACTCCTCCTTCCACCAGGGGTCAGCGTTGTTGTTGATGACGGAGGTTTCGCCCATGGAGGCGGAGCTGCAGAACACTTTGACGTAGCCGTCTGTGGTGGATATGAGGTTGGAGGGGAGTCCGGTGGCCCTCAGGTTGAACACCTTCACCTGGGCCTGGGTTGCAGTCAGACAGGCCAGGACCAGCACGAGTAAGGCAGGAGCGGAGGCCATGGCTGCACTGCAGGACATTTGGACTCAGTGTCCACGTTATTAGAACCAGCACCATAGTTCAACCCACTGAGTCGACACCGTGAGAAATATCTGTAAGGTTTATGGGCAAATACTGGAAGCTGTTTGCCAGAATTTCACAATCACAAAAAATGAATAACAATGAAATAAACAGTATAAAAAGTGTTTGATTACAAATGTTTACAGTTTCTAATCGTGATCCAAGGTTTGGCCCCTGTTTGAAATGAACAAGGAGCCAAACAATGCACAGTGTGAGATTCATCAGCCACAATGATCCAACATAGACCTGAGTCTAAGTCTCCAATACCCAAACTGTGAGAGGCTGAAAGACTCTTCACAGTAGTTTGCACATGATCAGTGTTGATCGGATATAAACCATCAGTTGAAGGTTAAACCCAGTAGAAGAACACAGATGACTGATGAATTAAACTGAGCTCGGCCTCTGAATTAAACCAGAGGGCTCAGTCGTTAAAGCTGCTGTGACAGTTCTGTCCTCCAGCAGCAGTAAAACATATGTAAAATATGATGACTGGACACAAACACATCAGCCACAGGTGAGGTCTTACCTGTAACCTCGACGCCGAGTCTCAACACGCAGCGTTTTGTTCCGTAAGCTTTTAAAGAGCGGAGCTCAGCCGCCTGCTGCTCCCACTGTTACGTAAGGTCACCAAAGGTCGGGCCCTTATCGGACCTGGGGGGGGTCCTGAGCAGAGCACGACGGCGTCTGTGCAGAGACATGCAGCTTTACTCACCGCGTCTCACAACAGCCAGTTTGAGCTCGGCCCAGTGGAACCCTGAGGTTCTGTTGGTTGGAGCAGCTGCTCGTCAGATAACAAACCACCGTTCACTGGTGGAAACCTGCAGATATGAAGCGAGTGGGAACGTTGTGCTCTGCAGCAGCTGGACGTGTTTGTTGTCAGGTCACAGTTTGCTCAACAGGAAGAATTCGTTTGGATCAGAGCTGTGAGTGTGCCTGGTTCTGGACTTTCTACTCTATCCGTGAAAGACAGTGGGAAGAAAACAGTGTAAAAATAAATGAAGTTAGAAAACACTGATTACAAATAGAATGATCATAACCAAAACTTTGATCCTCCTTGTGGCTGGATCTCCTCCTGAAGTGGGCGTTTGTGAAGTAGATGAGACTAAAGGCGGGTCTCAGTACACGAACGTGACCTCACAGACTGGACTTTAAGTTCCATGGTTTATTAGAAAAACACAGAATCACAACCAAGGACCTGGAAGGGGTTCGTTCATCCATCATGTGATGCCCCAGGAGCGTGTGGCTGCTTTGTTAAACGACGACCTGCTGCTGGAAGGAACCATCCTGGAACACAAGGTCCCACCTGTGGCCCACAGCCGTCCACAGAACCAGCTCAGAACCAGGTGGGCTCCCTGATGAGGGGCCCCGGCTCTACAGCTGGTGCAGCGTTTATTATTATGGTTTATTATTAAGGATGCGTATTTGAACAGTTCTCAGTTTTTAGACCTGAAACAATCCCAGCATGAACCCAAAGCATGTCGGTTGTTACTTTAGGTCAGTTCTACTGAGTTTACAACTTCACTACCCATGGTGCACCGCATGTGTCGTTGCCAGGATACGGTCCATTCCTCCGGTAGCTTGTTCGTTCCGTCCGCAAGCATTTTAACACACATAACTCGGACCCTCGGTACGTCCCTCGGTACGTCAGCGTTTAATCCCGAACATTCTGGCCGTGTTCGGTTTCTTTTGTCAGTCTGCAGTAGTTTGAAGCCTTTGGCGGCTCCGTCGTAGTTGTAGCTTGTTGCTAGGTGCTAGCTAATGTTAGCTTAGCCCAGTGGTGTCTTAGGTCGGTTCTGTCGCTTCGGACGGGACGGGTTGATCTAATGGATACTTAACAAATCGGTTAAACCTGCTGACAGTTTACGCACAGTTGACGTCAGATTTAGTTGAGTTCGTCCGGGGTCCAATGGAGCGAACCGACCGCGGTAAGAACACTAGAGTGCTGAAGAACCAGCCCTACGACGAAAGTCTGGACGTGGCCGACACCGAGGAGGTGGCGAGCGTCTACAGCCCGACGCCCAGCGGACAGCGTCAGGTACCATCCACCTGTCAGAACCAGAACAGGACCAGCCCCACACACCCTGAACCTGCAAAACACACTAAAAGACCATCTAAACCTGGCTCCTTTGTTTAAACTGCTGCCATCAGTCAAAAGGCACAGAACCAGTAACAAACAGTTTTTATCCCAAAACTGAACCAAATCAAAGAATAATGAAAATAAGAATGCTTTAATTAGTCCAAAGGCGCGGAAACTTACAACAGCTTGAATGAACAAACAAACATGAAACAATACACACACATGCCCATTAAGAGCTCTGGGATGGAAAGCGGATGCTGCACATCACGAGTGTGATGCAGGAGTAGAACACAGAGAAGAGGGTAAAAGGCCGAGCTGTCTGTGTTTACAGGATGACTGTGTGGGAGACGTATGTTAGGGTTTTAGTCATTCACACATTCAACCTACTGTAAAATAAAGAACTGGACCAGGCTCAGTTTATGGCGAAGCACCTTTACCACAGCTGGTTTCTCTCCAGTCCAAGAGCAGGATTCGTGGCCTGATGTCAGCCAACAGCAGCAGCGACGAGTTCGATGACGACCCGGAGCCTCCGAGAGTCAAACAGCCGCTCAGCCCAGACAACGAGGATGAAGATGATGATGATGATGATGATGACGACTCTGATGAAGAGGAGACGGACGATGAAGACGATGAGCCGGGGCTGGCGCCCGAGGGAGCATACGACCCGGCAGACTACGCCAACCTGCCCGTCAGTACCGAGATCAAGGAGCTGTTCCAGTACATCACGCGGTGACTATCACTCACTCCTCCAGACGTCGGGCTCATCAGCACGTCTGTGCTTTTATTTGTTCTGTCAGACTCAAAATGTTTTAGACCATCTTCAGTCTTTATTCTGCGTGGTCTGCTTCCAGCTACACTCCTCAGACTGTGGAGCTGGAGCACAGCCTGAAGCCTTTCATCCCAGACTTCATCCCAGCTGTGGGAGACATCGACGCCTTCCTCAAGGTCCAAACCCACCATCAGCATTAGTGTGGTAGAAGGCACCAGTGTTCATTCGTCTTCACCTGGACCTGTGTGGTGTTTAGGTACCGAGGCCGGACGGAAGCGCGGATGGTCTGGGACTGCTGGTTCTGGATGAGCCCAGTGTGAAGCAGTCGGACCCCACGGTGATGTCGCTGTGGCTGTCAGAGGAGACCAAACAACACGGAGCCGCTGAGGTTAGTTACTGGACCAGGGTCGGAGGTAGGCGTTCCTGTCAGGTGACTCACCCAGCAGTGTCACCTGTAACTACAGGAGGTGGGAGGGCAACACCTGAGCATCAGAATTCACATCTTCCACATCAGCACATCAATAACCCCTGAATGAAAACATCTCTCCCGTCTCTCATGCAGTTGAAGAAGGTGACGAGTGTGGCGAGTCCTCAGTCCAACCCACGGGTCGTGGACAGTTGGGTGGAGAGCATCAGCGCTCTGCACCGCTCCAAGCCTCCGGCCAGCGTTCACTACAGCCGCCCCATGCCCGACATCGACAGCCTGATGCAGGAGTGGCCGGCCGAGCTGGAGGAGCAGCTGGGCCGCCTGCAGCTGCCGCCGGGCCGGCTCGGCTGCAGCCTGGCGGACTACACGGACGTGGTGTGCAGCCTGCTGGACATCCCTGTCTACAGCAGCAGGATCCAGTCCCTGCACCTGCTCTTCAGCCTGTACCTGGAGTTCAGAGACTCGCAGCACTTCACACGCAGCGCAGCCCCCTGACGGCGCCGGGCAGAGGGCCGGCGCCAGCCTGCACTGCGGCCTCAGTGTGTTTTCTGATTTTCCCACGATGAAGTAAAAGAAAATAACCTGCTTAAAAATCTACAAATGACTGTAAACAATGAAATAAATTTAATTTTTAAACCAAAGCAGTCGACCAGAGAGGTGCAGGAACACAAAAGGAGACCAGATCAAATGTCTGGGATCATCAGGCAGAACATGGATGAAGGAGGAACCACAGGAACGTCTCAGTGAAGCGTCCAGATTGATGGAGTCCAGATCTGACCCAACGATGGGTCGCAGATACGAGCAGGCCATAGTTTACCATCACTTGCTGGTACGATTAGTCATCTTTACACGGTTATGCTGCTTTTAATTCAGTTTTATTTATGTGGCACCAGTTCACAACAAGTCATTTCAAGGTAATTTACAACAATAGAATCTAACTAACCATTAAAGAGACAATCAGTTAAAATGTCATTTTTACCAGTTGCTCCTCAGTGGTATAAGCTGGATCTGAGGTTCTGCTCAGACGTCTTCTGCTCAGACGACCGGCACAAGGTCAAACAGTACTTGTACTAGCAGGATTACTATTGCAGCAACACATCATCAGTAGGGTAAAACTAACCGGTCTCACGGCGGTCTAGTACAAGTAGTACAACAGATTCATTCACATTCACCCACGTCAATCTAATAAACGAGTTTCTGGCGTTAACAGCCGCCTCTGCCTCTATTTCCCACAATGCACCGCTCTGTTATTGTTACTATTGTGTCCAATATGGCTGCTGCTGGCTGCGTCTTCCACAGAACCCTGGCCCGATCCAGACTCGACCCGTCCAAGGTCCCGTTGTTGTTTTGGTGCTTCGTCTTGTGTTGGTCACGTGTTTCTCGCTGCCGCCTCCTCACCCCGTTTCCCGCTAACAACGTCCGTCTCCATTCAGAAAACGGAGCTTGATTTCAAAGGGGAAACCAGAAAAATGTAACCACTGTAGAAACTAAAACCGCAGTAAAACGGTCGTTTTTATGGACGATGTTTTTCCTAAATGATAAATACTTAAGAGTTGCTCAGTGAATATAACAGTTACAGTAAACGGTTTTTAATTTTATTCAATCGTTTTCTTTTTCATATTTATTCGTCATAACTTCCAGCTCCATCATCGGAACCAACGCAGTCACCCAAGTGCCTTAATATAACCTTGTTGTGATTTGGTGCTATATGAATAAAACTGAATTGAATTCAGGGACCGTAGCTCGCCCGTCTCTGTCTCCGTGCAGGCGTCCTCGTCCTCGTCCTCGTCCTGTGTCTGCAGGGACCTTCTCTACGTCGTGGACCTGCATCGCTACAGCAGAGACCAGGGCTCGTCCGTTTACTTCCCCCAGTCCGTTCTCAGCGGTAGGACAGTAGCTCATGCTGTTATAACCAGCGGCTTCGGTCTCACTCACACGTTGGGTCCACTGCAGGTGACGACCTGTATGACGTCACCGTGACGGACGGGGACTGCAGGCTTCGGGTGACGCTGGATCCAGGTTTGAACAAGCTGGTGGAGCGGAACGTGCTTGCGCCCGGATCGACGCTACGTAACGCCACCTTCACCCCCGCCTTGTCTGCTCAGCTCCCAGCATGCACTGGGGCCTCCGACAGGTGAGTAGGACAGGTGTCGTGCCAAAAAGTGACTGTCTGCCAGAATTTGATTTCCGCACGCGGGAGCGCGCACCGCCTCGTTAATGTGTTTAGCTCGGTTTGTGTAGGACTACAGCTGCTTATTTCGGTTTCAAACGGCCATAACTTGTAAATATGATCCGCTACACGTTTTCTAGTGGACGTAGTGACGCCGCGTCTTTTAGAATTTGTGTAAACGACGGACATAATCATCGTAATTCTCTTTACAGCGATCGTAGATCGTGACTGTTTAACTCTATGACATGACGCTAGGACTCAGATCTACGACCCAATGTTGCTGCAACATGTTTGTTCTTCACATTTTGTGTCTGATTAAAACTGCACGAGTGACCACCGAGTTGTTTCACCACTTTTAACTTCCTGTATGGGACCAGTTAAACCAGTAAGATGCTTTCATGTTGCCAAAACGTGATTATTAAAGCCAAAGCTTTCGGTCAGAAGCTTAATTATGTCTTATTTTAAATACACTGAGCTCTGCTTTGTTATATTTACAGATGTGATACACCAAGACCAGTAGAACCAGTAGCATGCTGGTTTTATGTTGCCACAAAGTGATTAAAGCCAATATCTGTTTACTGAAAGCTTCTTTCTCCCTTATTTTAAGTTCATGGAGCTCTGCTGGATTATAATAATAGATTTAATGAGCATCCAGTACATCTTAACACTTTCCACACCTGTCTGAGACCAGTTAAACCAGTAAGATGCTGTGTTTACGTTGCCAAAATGTGATTACAGCCAATATTTTTTAATAAGAAGCCTATTTCTTCCTCATTTTAACTTCATCAATCTCTTCTTGGTTATATTAACAGATTTAATAAACATCCAGTTCACTTGACCGCTGTCTGTACCTCTCTGAGAACAGTACAACCAGTAAATAGCTGTTTCCATGTTGCCAAAATGTGATTCATGCCAATATCTTTTAACAAGAAGCTTACTTCTGCCTCATTTTTTATCTTTATCAAACTCTTCTTGGTTATATTTACAGGTTTAATGAGCATCCAGCTCATTTGACCCCGTCTGTAACTGTCTAAGACCAGTACAACCAGTAAGAAGCTTTTTCCACGTTGCCAAAAATTGATTTATGCCAATATCTTTTGACGCGAAGCCTATTTCTGCCTCATTTTAAGTCAGTGGAACTCTCCTTATTAATATTAAACAGATTTAACCTTGACCTCTATCTGTACCTGTCTGAGGCCAGTAGAACCAGTAAGATGCTGTCTTCACATTGCCAAAAAGTGATTCAAGCCTCTCTGATTTGATGAGACACTTATTTCTGTCTCATTTTAACATTAGATGTGTTCTACTGGATCAAACTGAAGATTTAGTTAACATCCAGTCCACCTGATCACTTCTTGTACCAGTCTGAAATCAGTAGAACCAAGAAAAGGCTTGTTATCATGTTGCCAAAAAGTGATTCTACCTCACAGGTGCAGACTGTGGTCAAGTGAACTTAAATCTGTTAATATAATCAAAAAGAGTTCTGTGAACTTAAATTGACACAGAAATAAGCCTATTGTCAAAAGATATTGACATGAATCACATTTTGGCAACGTGGAAAAAGCTTCTTACTGGTTGTACTGGTCTCAGAGAGGTACAGAGAGTGGTGAAGTGAACTGGATGTTTATAAAATCTGTTAATATATAACCAAGAAGTGATTGATGAAGTTAAAATGAGGAAGAAATAGGCTTTTTATTAAAAAATATTGGCATAAATCACTTTTTGGCAATGTGGAAACAGCATTTTACTGGTTGTACTGGTCTCAGAGAGGTAATGACAGGGGTCAAGTGAGCTGGATGTTCATTAAACCTGTTAATATAACCAAGAAGAGTTTGATGAAGTTAAAACGAGGAAGAAATAGATTTCTTCTCAAAAGATATTGGCTGTAATCACTTTTTGGCAACATGAACACAGCATCTTACTGGTTGTACTGGTTTCAGACAGGTACAGACAGCGGTCAAGTTAATTTGAATGTGTTAGTATGAACAAGAAGAGCTCCACAGACTTAAAATGAGGCAGAAATAAGCTTCTTGTTAAAAGATATTGGCATGAACCAATTTTTGGCAACGTGGAAAAAGCTTCTTACTGGTTGTACTGGTCTTAGACAATTACAGACAGCGGTCAAATGAGCTGGATGCTCATTAAACCTATAAATATAACCAAGAAGAGTTTGATAAAGATAAAAATGAGGCAAAACTAAGCTTCTTGTTAAAAGATATTGGCATGAATCACATTTTGGCAACGTGGAAACAGCTTTTTACTGGTTGTACTGGTCTCAGAGAGGTAATGACAGGGGTCAAGTGAGCTGGATCTTCATTAAACCTGTTAATATGAACAAAGAGAGCTCCACTGACTTAAAATGAGGCAGATATAAGATTATTGTCAAAAGATATTGGCTGTAATCACTTTTTGGCAACGTGAAAACAGCATCTTACTGGTTTAACTGGTCTCAAACAGGTGTAGACAGTGTTCAAGTGAGCTGGATGCTCATTAAATGTCTTAATATGAACAATGAGAGCTCCACTGACTTAAAATGAGGCAGAAATAAGCTTCTTGTTAAAAGACATTGGCATGAATCACTTTTTGGCAACGTGAAAACAACTTCTTACTGGTTGTACTGGTCTCAGAGAGGTACAGACGGTGGTGAAGTGAACTGGATGTTTATTAAATCTGTTAATATAACCAAGAACAGATTGATGAAGTTAAAATGAGGAAGAAATAGGCTTCTTATTAAAAAATATTGGCTGTAATCACATTTTGGCAACGTAAACACAGCATCTTACTGGTTTAACTGGTCTCAGACAGGTGTGGAAAGTGTTAAGATGTACTGGATGCTCATAAATCTATTATTATAATCCAGCAGAGCTCCATGAACTTAAAATGAGGGAGAAAGACGCTTTCAGTAAACAGATATTGGCTTTAATCACTTTGTGGCAACATAAAACCAGCATGCTACTGGTTCTACTGGTCTTGGTGTATCACATCTGTAAATATAACAAAGCAGAGCTCAGTGTATTTAAAATACGACATAATTAAGCTTCTGACCAAAAGCTTTGGCTCTAATAATCACGTTTTGGCAACATGAAAGCATCTTACTGGTTTAACTGGTCCCATACAGGAAATTAAAAGTGGTGAAACAACTCGGTGGTCACTCGTACAGTTTCAATCAGAGTCAAAATGTGAAGAACAAACAAGTTGCAGCAACATTGGGTCGTAGATCTGAGTCCTAGCGTCATGTCATAGAGTTAAACAGTCACGATCTACGATCGCTGTAAAGAGAATTACGATGATTATGTCCGTCGTTTACACAAAATCTAAAAGACGTGGCATCACTGCGTCCACTAGAAAACGTGTAGCGGATCATATTTACAAGTTATGGCCGTTTGAAACCGAAATAAGCAGCTGTAGTCCTACACAAACCGATCTAAACGCCTTAACGAGGCGGTGCGCGCTCCCGCGTGCGGAAATCAAAATCTGGCAGACAGTCACTTTTGGCACCACACCGGTGCTGCAGGGATGTCGTCGGCTGGTCTAACGTCTGACGTCTGTGCTCCTGCAGCTACAGGCTGGTGAGCATGGAGGTTGTAGCTGATGGGGTCAGGAGGGAGGACGTGGACGTTCTGCCCTGGTTTAGATCCTCTCAACCTACAGGTACCGGAGGAGGTGATCAGCACCTTTTACAGTCAACATGTAGAGACATGTACTTCAGGTTCTGTAGCCTGTAAACAGAGGTGGGACTGTACAGAACCAGCCTGATCCAAACCGCAGGTCCTCTGCGGGCCAACCGGAGCGTGTTCCTCCCTCTGTGGAACAACGTGGACTACAGCGGGGACGGGTGGAGGGGAGCCCCACCTGCTGAGGAAGAGGAGGACGAAGATACACAAGAGGCTGGTCAAGGTGGAAACCACACACACCGACATGTTGACCAGCTTTGATCAGCAGCTCGTCTGCACACTCTGACGGTCTGTGCTTCAACAGGACTCCGTCCTGCCGTCACCGTGTCTGAGCTGCGTGACTCCTTCCTGTCCGGTCGTCGGCCTGTGGCCAGGGGCTTTGTCCAACATCAGCTGATCGTACGCATCATCAGCAAGTCCCACTTGATGTATTATGGAAGAACAGAGCAGAACTGTGAGTGTCCCTATAAGGTCAGTGAACCCCACGCTCAATAAACCAGTAGTGTTTGTGGCCATGTTAGAATCAGAATTAGCTTTAATGGCCAAGTTTACACAGGACAACCAAAGAAGAATATGTGGTCTGACTCCGTATTTGTCCCCTCTTGTGACAAAGAACAAATTATATATGTTATATATCTGTAACTATGAAGTGGGCGAAGACGATGCCACAGTCTGTTAAGGTCTCTCTCTCTCCATCAGGCGGTGCTGGAGGTGTGTGACCAAACAGGAAGTGTGTGTGTGGTGCTGTGGAACAGTGTTTGTGTGGACTGGTATCGTTGCCTGAAGCCAGGCGACATCATCGGTCTGAGGCGCTACCGGGTCAAACCTCACTACCAGGCTGAGCGGGGCGCCATAGGTACCGGACACAGCACCCTCCCACAGCTGATGAATGGAGTAGCGTTGACTGTCCGTAGCCTTCATGTACCTGCACTCACTGTCATTTCCCTCGTTCTGTGCAGAGATCAGTGTGAACAGTAGAAACCCGGCTGCACAGATATCTGTAGTCCCAGAGTCCTCGCTTTCCCCTGAGTATCTTCCTCCTGCACCAACCTACAGCTTCTACACAAGGTGAAGCCCTTTGATGCTCTCAATGTGATCTGTGCATCACAGCTGCAGGTTCTGCTGCTTCCACTGACTGTTAATAAGGTCTGTCCTCACCAGTAAGCAGCTGCTGGAGCGTCCTCACGGGTCTGAGTGTGATGTTATTGGCCTGATCATGTTCTCAGGACGATCGGAGCGAATCAGGAACAAAGGTGAGCTTTGCTGTGCTCACGCAGGGAGTCGTCAATACTTAAGTGAGCAAGTGTGGGAATGTGGTGCTGTGACATGTATGTTGTCATCAGCTGGAGGGGCGGAGCTTCTGGAGTATCACTGGTTGTCGTTGGAGGACGGGACCAGTGATCAGCCGATCAGGGTGAAACTCTTCTCCACGTCTCAGCCTGAAACCCACAGCAAGCTCCACCCACGTAGGACCTGTAAACTCTGAGGACCGGTTTATGTGTGAGTCACACAGCATCTGATAAGCTTCTGTCTCTGTCTAGTGTCAGTGGTTGTTTGTACCAGGCTCAGGTGTATCAGAGATGCAGATCGGACAAACGTGGGCTTCTACCTGACCAACACCTCGTACACACAGGTGTACTGCACAGGTAAGAGCCTGGTTGGTGTTTGCCGCCCCCTGGTGGTGGTGGGTGGACACACACCAGCACTGCATGCCTAAACTGTCTTCCTCCTTGATGGAAGGACTCGGCCACCACTCAGAGATGAGTTACCGAAAGCTCCGACCAGTGCGGCAGTTTCTCCAGTGGCTCCGCAGCCAGGATGATGGACAGGTGCTGAGCAGGGCTCTGATTGGAGGATTCTTCATCCACCCGCCTCCTGCCTTCTGCTTGGAAAACTACATGAAGGACAGGAGAGGTCAGTCCGTGCTCACCTTTTTAATTAAATAGGACAAAGTGAACCTGAAGGACAGTGATATAGTTTCAGCTCTGCATCTTCATCTGGTCTTACATCATCACATTTTGTGGTCAACGAGAGCAGAGTCAGCAACATTTCTATCATCCTGTTCATCTGTTTCATGGAAGAATGAAGATTTTCAGAATAATAGTTTGCTTGTATTTGCACAGTTACCACATTATGGTGTGACCACAGCAGAAAGCTGGGACCTCTGTGCCAGTGATGGTGACTCTGTGACTGAGTAATATCTGTCAGCGTCTGTCTAGTAAAGATGGATCCCTGAAGAACCAGAACCTAAAATCTGGTGCTTTGTTTGCAGGGGAGCCAGGTTTCCTACGAGGGGTGGAGCTTCAGAGGGAGCTGGAGAGGCTCTGCTACAGAGAACGGCAGACCTTCTGCATCCAGGCAACAGTTGCCATGGTGACATACTGCCGCAGAGGAGAGGTAGCTGCTAAACGAACACCCAGATGTTTTCTGAACTTCCTGTGTAACAAACTGTCATGTTCATGTTCTCTGTCGTCCTTAAGGAGGATCGATCTATGTTCTGGTCAGACCGAGCTTCGTCTCTGCCCTCTCCCTCCTCATCCTCCCTTCGTCCGTCTCCCATTCTCTCTTTTCCCAGCACCCCCTCTCTCACCTCCACCCCTCGCTCATTCAGGTCTTCCTCCCCGTCCTCATCCATTCACCAGCTGACGCCTCTGCCCCGTGGAGCAGGGTGAGTCGTTAAAACACGCGTTCACTTTGGAAGTTAACTAAAAACAATGTGGGTTCTCATAGTGTGATGTTCCAGCAGGACGTCACGTAAGAGGAAGCAGCAGTTGCAGGAGCAAACACCTAAAAGGAGGTAAGGAGGTTCGGTCCCATGGCAGAACACATAAACAGAGAACATGAAGGAAAATGTTAAGTTATATCAGTAAAGCATCACAAGTCTTTGTGACACTGACTGTGACCCTTAGTGGTGAGCAAACAAAAGCAGTGGGGTTTAGAAAAGATCCAGGTGGGTTTGCACACAGAATCAATAGTGAACACTGTCAGAGGAATCAAAGTCCTGGAGGTCAGAGGTCAAAGGTGATGAAGCGTCATATCACCATATGAACCAGCGAGGACAGAGGCTGTGGAGTCAAACAGTAATCATACATTCAAAAACATTTAGTTTTTTTAGTGAAACTATGATTAACGGCTGTCAGACAGGAAGGTCCCGTCAGGCTTCATGAGCAGCGTCATCATGAAGATGGGACCTCTGTAGGTGGAAGCGCAGTGACCCTGCTCTCTCTGTGCAGACTCCCGAGGTTCAGGCTGCAGCCGGAGCAGAACACCCAGACAGGTGAGAGTCTGTAGGCCTTGGCTCCTGGTTGCCGTAGCAACAGTAACCATGCTCCTCTGCCTGCAGTGATTCTGTTCGAAGCCTCCAGGGAGTTTCTAGACAACACCAACGCTGACGAAGACAAGGACAGCACTGATGAAGACGCTGCGTCCTTCGTTATCTCCCCCCTCCCCCCTGACTTTACACCCATCGCACTGGAGACGCTACCTATGCGATTTGACTACACGCACAGAGAGGAGCAGGCGGTCGCCGTGGCGATGGGAGGCAGAGTGACAGCTGAGCGGCAGGACTGGGCCCTGGAGGACTACTACACACTGCGACTGAGAGGTAGAACCTGGTAGAACCTGAGAACTGGGCGGGTTGTAGATACAGCGTGTGCTTCACTGAACCTCTGTGTCTTCTCAGCGCTGTCAGACAGTCTGATGGTCGACGCCGTCTTCCTCCCTCATGCCTCGACTTCACCCCTCCTCCCTCACTCCAACACCTGGATCTCCATCCTATCCCACGGAGCCTTCTCCTCACACGCACCTCCACCCTCACCGGGTCAGAACACACCAGTATAACAGGAGTCATAATATGATAATAATATGATAATGCTGACGCTCTCTCTTTTTTGTCTCAGCTGACCTTATCGCCATGGCGACCCAGTTGACCAATCAGAGGCTGGTGTGTGTCCTGGAGGCCTGTCACCTGGGCGGGGCCAGAACCGAGCTTATCCTGAGCAGAGCCTTTCACCTGACTGACTGACACTGGATGTGAGGACAGACCCAGGGTCAGCTTCAGAACTATCTGTCGCCTCCCAGCCCTGGGACCAATCAGAACACGGCTGGTGAGATGGACCACTGCGGTACCAGAACCACCTTCCCTTACTGAGTCCAGACTAGCAGCTGATGAGGGGGCTGGCTGATGGTGTGATCATCTCTCAGTCCAGCGGGAGTCAATTCTGCCACTGACTCTGGCCTGGATCAAGGGCAGCGTTTAACCGATGTGAAGTCGTCTCACAGTTATTAATATTTAAAATTATTTAAATTAAACTACATGTAATGATGCACTTTGTCCCAAGTTGGGAGTTGTATTTTTTTAACTCATTTGTTTATTTTGTACCAGATGTTGTGTTTGGTTCCATGTGCAGCTTTACTTCTGTTAAATGAGAGCTGACACACATCATGTGACTGAGTTCCTTTATGAGGCTGAAGTTTTTGTCTGTTTACGTTAAAATGTGTTTGTGAGTAAAGAAATTTGAAGGATTTAAACAACGTGTCTTGTTTTGAGGTTTTAGTTTTTTAGTGGCCTCAGGTTTGGGTTTTGGTGCTGCTTAAGGCATTTGGTCGCATTTTATCTGGTGGAGGCAGTTTTCTTGTGTTTCACCTTGTGTTCGGTGTCTTTTCACACAGAGCCACATTATTATTACAGAGAGACAATAGTTTAATTCTCCTCACTCTGATATTTCATTGTTGTTTTTTAAAGTAAAACCATTCATCCATCTTCTTCCTCACTCCTCTGATGTCACACTGAAGGTCGGCGGCAGCAGCTCCAGCTGTTTGTGGACCAGCTGGGTCCGGTTCTGTTCAGCTGCTCTGCTTGTGTCTCTGGCAGATGAAGCGCAGCCTGGTGGAGCAGTGCAGGTCGTTGAGGCGTCCGTCGTTGTGAAGGTGGGCGCAGTCTTCGTCTCCGGGGCCCATCCCGTGGCCGGTCCAGCTATCGGGCTGGTTCGGTCTCCACCTCCTAGAGCACAGACGCACACGGTCAGTACCAGACACACTACAGACTGGGTTCTGTAACCACGCTCTGTCTAGAGTCTGGGTCTAAGTCAGTGCATCTGGATACGGACGCTACCGGGGATCAACTGGTACCAGGGAGTTACTTCACTCCAAAGCTGTAAAACCTTCAGAGATGCACTACGAACAGGTGTTCATTTGATGAAGCTCATCACATCAAAGCATCTACAGCTGCAGGTCCGACCCACCTCCGGTTCATCACGTACGGCGTCTGGTTAACCCACTCCCACTTCCCGATTCTGTCATCAGACAGGCCGATCCAGAAGAAGACGCCGTTAGCGTGACGGGTCACAAAGTCCTGGAGCGACATCACACACGTCCATGAGGAGGACCAGAACCGGGCCGGCAGCAGGTGGACAGATGCTCACCCACTCCTCGTCGCTGTGCAGGATGACCAGGTGGGACTCGTGTCCGTTGCACCAGTCTCTGGCTTCGGGCCACGTCAGCGCCGTCTTGCTGTACAGGTAGCAGCTGGACCCGGACAGCTCCCAGCCCAGAGGACAACAGCCGTCCGGCGCTGAAGCTGGGGGGCAGAGACAGACGGATGCGACCTTTGGTTCTGACGGCAGCAGCAGTGAGTGAAAGCTTCAGTACCGTTTTTCATGAGGCGTTCGAGGGAACACTTGAGCGTCGCCACGGTCCGGCTGACGGTGTCCAGAACCGAGAGCTGTTTGAGGGCTGCAGACACTGAGCAAACATGTTTACAGGTCAAGTGACTGCGAACCCTTGTTGTCATGACGATCAGCTTTAAGGGTTGTCCGTACCTGAGCTCAGCTGCTCCCTGTTGGTCTCCACAGAAAACTTCAGCCGGGTCACGTCTTTAGCTGCATCTGAGACAGAACCAGCAGAACCATGGTCATCTCAACCACTGACCTCAGAACAGATCAGGGGACCTACCTTGAATGAGCTGCTGGCTGGAGCTCAGAGAGTCACTCAGGTTGGAGACAATGGTCTCCACAGACCACAGGCGCCTCGACAAACTGGCGTCTGGAGACGCACAAAGGTCACATGATCAGCTGGTCCAGAGCCGCCTCCGCTCCAGTCTGTCTCTCTGCCTGTGTGTGTGTGTGTGTGTGTGTATGTGTGTGTGTGTGTGTGTGTCTGTCTGTCTGTCTGTCTGCTTGTGTGTGTGTGTGTGTGTGTGTGTGTGTGTGTGTGTGTGTGTGTGTGTGTGTCTGCCTGTGTGTATGTGTGTGTGTGTGTGTGTCTGTCTATCTGTCTGTCTGTCTGCTTGTGTGTATGTGTGTGTGTGTGTGTGTGTCTGTCTGTCTCTCTGCCTGTGTGTGTGTGTGTGTGTGTGTCTGTCTGTCTCTCTGCCTGTGTGTGTGTGTGTGTCTGTCTGTCTCTCTGCCTGTGTGTCTGTGTGTGTGTGTGTGTGTGTGCATCCTCACTGCTGGCTCCCAGCGCTATGACCAGAACCAGGACCAGTGAAGCCGTCAGAGCAGGGATGAGCCATCGTCTGAACCTGGAGACGCCAGAGAAAGCGGCGAACGTGGGTTCTGCAGCAGAGAGGAGAACCCGGCCTGTTAGCAGCTCGTTTGTAGCTCCAGCCAGGACGGATGTTAACGGACCGGTACCTTTGTTCCAGAAGGAGCTGCTGTCGTCCTCGGGCTCGTCGTGGTATTCTGTCGTCATCTTTCTCGTGCTTCTCTTCTCTCCCAGACCCTCCACTGACAAACACTGCCTGTCCAAACACTGAGCGGAGGTCGTTGCACCAAACGCACTTTGGACCCGTGCTGCTGTGACCGGGTCACTCAGAGGCTCCATGGTTCTGAGAACACGGTGGTCACTGGGCCTCCGTCTGATGCCACCTGCTGTAAACCAAAGGGAAGCTCCGCTCTGTGTGTTTACACCTGTGGAACAGCTTCATGAAGATAATAACAAGAGTATTTACTGTTAAATCACATCCTTCTGTTCAGACACACAAGGTACAAATGCATTTAGAGTTTGATGTGAGTTAATGTTCAGTTTAACTGATCAGTAAATGGACAAGCAGATTAACGTGTGAACCTGGATCTGACTGTGCTCAGCACTGACTCGAACAGGTGAAGGTGGTCGTAAACCATGTGAACACATCATGAGACGTTCTGACGTGTGTGTGTGTGTGTGTGTGTGTGTGTGTGTGTGTGTGTGTGTGTGTGTGTGTGTGTGTGTGTGTGTGTGTGTGTGTGTGTGTGTGTGTGTGTGTGTTTGCCTGCGTGCTTGAGCGCGTCCTCATTGTGCATAACCTGTTGTCGTGAACGATGTGAACACATCATGTGACCTCCAGACGTTCTGCCTGTAACAGTGTGTTTATTATGGGGACATAGACACTCCTCCGCCTTCAGCCTTCACACTGTGTTTCTGGCATATATATTTCATTCTGATGGAGCAGTGCAGGTCATTGAGGCGCCCGCTCGAGTGAATGTGGGCACAGTCTTCGGTCCTGCCGAGCTTGTGGCCGGTCCAGTTGTCGCGTTGACCCGGTTCCCAGCGCCTGGACACCACACACACGTTAAGCAGGTCCTACCAGAACCGTGGCACCACCAGCTGCCAGCTGACTTCACCTGCGCTGCATGACACACGCACATGCGTACACGCACACACACACGCACACACACGTACACGCACACACACACGCGCGCACACACACACACACACACACGTACACGCACACATACACGCACGCGCGTGTACACACACATACACACACATGCACGCACACATGCACACACACACACACACACACACACACACACACGCACGCACGTGCACACACACATTCTTGTACTTACATCAAAGTGAGGACCTCCATTGACATAATGCCTCCCTCGCCCCTCACTCTAACATCACAACTAAAGGCAGACGTCTAATCTTTGCTCTAATCCGAACCAAAACTCAATTCTAACCACAGCCCTAAAATCACACACACACGCCCACACACACTGAGGCGTTTTCATGGCGATGTTGTCATCCTGGTCGTCTTCCATCAGTTCGTCTTCCTGTTGAGACAATCTATTGTCCAGGTCAGAATCAGACTCGTACCTGTTTATAGTTTACATGTTTGTACTTTTCATGTTGGTCGTCATTTTGGTTCATCTTAACCCCCATAGATTGAGCAGATGTGTCAGCTCAGTTGGTGTCTATATGATCAACTCACGTGAAGGATGTTTATAAGGTTTAAGACTTAACAATAAAAAAATGAAAACCCAACAAATCTCAGCAAAGTCCAGTTGAGCAAATGGTTGCATTCAAAAATTGATCAAATCTAAACTTTCATTTTTTCCTGTGAACATGTTTGTTAAAGTTAAAGCCTGCACACACACATTCAGAGATGTGACCCCTCCATTAGCAGGTCAATGATGACTATGATTCTCCAGAGCCTTGGAGGTTCTGTTGGGCTCATTTTGGGTTCTGGCTCACCTGGTTGAAAGATACACACTATAGGTTGTAGCACAAAAAGTCTGAATAGTTTTAGACTCAAGTACAAATTTGGACATTAAAAACTGAAATGTATTTTAAATTTAGTTCCCTTTAAAATAAAGGTCCGATCTAATTAAATAAATTACAGGGAAGCAGCTTCACCTGCACATTCATGAGCTCATCCATGAACCTCATCGTCATCAGCGTCCGCATATCACAGTCACACGACTCACGTCACAGAATGAAGAACCCGACGCAGAACGTTTCCCACCCTCAAAGTTCAGCAGAGACGTTTTCTGTTCTGATCCTGCTCGTCCTCTCGTCCTTCTGCCTCCTTCTACAAAACGTCCAGTCACTGATTCACAAACATTCTGCATTCTGATTAATTATTTCATAACATTAGACAGATGTTCAGTTTTGTGCTGACATAAGTTCTTTTTGCTTCCACTGACTCACATTCAACTCTTTGACAACTTCTCTTTTATTCTGAAATGGTTTCTGTTTGGGAAACGGACCCTCAGTTCACACTTCTCCAAAGAATGTTCAGAACAGACAAACAGGTTTGGACCTTTATGACGGAGCAGAAGTCCAACCACCAAAGACAGATCATGAATCAGAACCTTGATTAACTAGATGCAGAGGTGACGCTTCCTCCACACATTCATCAAAAATGAGCCTTTCTCCAGATCTGCAGGGTCTTTATTAGTCATGTTCTGACCAACATCCAGAGACAATGCAAGCAAGAGATCCTTCAGCCTCACCCATCACTAAATCCACTCAATAACAAATGGGACATCTGATCCACTGGAGGTCAGAGGTCAGAGGTCAGCCCTCGGTGAGGTCGTCGTTGAAGTACAGGAGGATGGCGGGCGTGAACAGGTCCCGGTCCAGTCGCAGCCGCTCCAGCTCGGGGTCATCGTCGAGGATGTGGTTCTGGCTCAGCGTCCTGCTCATGTCCAGGCTGCAGCCGCCGTGTTTCCAGGTGTAGCTGCCGGCGTGAGAGTTGAAGCGCAGGTAGCGCTGGAGGATCTCAGCCAGAGTCTCCTCTGAGCACACCTGAGGAGGGGGACAGTGTCGGACCGCGGCAGCTCCTGGAGGACGACCCCAGAACCAGACCACTCACCTCCAGCTGCTGCTCCTGAGACGTCAGCGTGTTGATGATGCGGATCCGCCTGGTTTTGGCCGACAGCAGTCCGACCTGGAAGCGTCCGTCCCTCCACCAGGGCTGAGCCACGTCATTGGCCCAGTCGGAGCGGGGGCCGGGAGGGGGGACGTGCAGGAAGCGCCCCCTGGGGGTGTAGTACCTGACGCAGTTGGTCTGAGGGTCCACATGCGTCAGTACCTGAGGACGGACGTGGATGAAGACAGCAGAATACGTTACTGCTACTGTAGTAGTAGTAGTAGTACTCTAGCTACTGTAGTAACCTGTACCATCAGCTGTAACTGGTACCAGCTAAACCAACGACACGTGTTACCGTAGGAACTGGTACCAGTTACAGCTGACCACACGTGTTACTCGTACTGATCATCTGGTTAAGTTTTATGCCAGTACACAAAGTTTGCACTTTTACTGATCTTCACTTGTACTTTTACCTAAACACCTACTTATCGGTTTTACTGCTCACATCTTTGGTTTCAGGGTCAAACCAGGAGCTGATGTCCTTTCCTGCAAACTCCATGATGGGTAGGAGAAGAGCATCTCCTGCAAATACGAGAGGATCTGATGCTGGTTATGAGGATGGGGAGTGGTCACTGGTGGTTGGTTTAACTAGAAACAGCTTAAAATAATGTAACACAAGAAAAATGCCACATGTCCATAGTGACATCATCTACATCATGCTCAGTCACTTAATCAATTACTTCCATCCTATAAATACTGAGTCAGGGAATAGTAGTACTGCTGTAGTTTTAGCAGGCAGAAGTGCATTCGTGCCCGCTTCCTGTTGCTCACCTTCGTAGCGGCTCATCAGAGGAGTCAGGTCGCACACTTTGCCCAGAAACGACAGCCACAGGTCGTTCGCCGTGTTGTGAGCAGCGACGTCAGAAGGAGTGAAGTACGTCGGTCTGTCCATGACGCAAAGCAAAGCAAAACCCGCTTTAATCTGCGGACACGCAGCCGAACGACGCAGTTTACCTTGCGTGAACACGTTACCATGGCTACGCGAAGCCAAGGGGGCGGGACCGATGAAGCTAATGTGTCAATGTTATAATATTTAAATATTATAACTTTTCAATATTAAGTTGTTATTATGGATAGATTTATCCTTAACCAGTTGCTTAGTAGTTGGTGAAACATTAAATCAGTAAACAAGTAAAACAAGTACTGCTTAGATGTTTATTAAATCATTTATAGAGATCAATTCTCGCATGCTTTTCTGTCATTTGTCATTTTACGCATTAATACTTCTGAGCTATTATTAAAATAGGATGGTCTAAAAATTATTATATTATATTATATTATATTATATTATATTATATTATATTATATTATATTATATTATATTATATTATATTATATTATTTTATATTATATTATTTGTAAACCAATTTTACATTCGTTTTACTACACCAGTGCAATAATGTATTTAAATTTAAATTGTTATAAAATAAATTAAATACTTTTAATTATTTAAATTAAATTAAGCCTTTCTTCCGTTAGGAAAGGCAAACAGACATCGATCCCTCATTATTTCTCGCCATTCCTGTCTTTCTCTACGTATTGTTTCCAGCTCTCTCGCTCTCTCTTTCTGGAAAGTTTCGGACGTGGCAGAGATTTCACTTTCACGAAGTTTCTCTAGCTCCGGGCCATGAAAATCACATATTTCCATTTGTCCTCTTTTGATTGGCTCGCATCTCCTCACACCGGCGGGTGATTACTCACTGATCGTGTCAATCAAACATTTGGCGCTGCTCAGTGGTTGACACCCAACTAATGGGCGGGTCATGTCTGTCCCTTGATTTCTGGTGGTCCCTCTGGGGTCGGGACATCCCGGAACCCGAAGAATCGCGAGATTTGCAGAGAGTGAACCGATGGAATGAGCTCGGTGGTCAAGAAGGAGTAAAGTGACTATTTGCATTCTCGCCCAACGCTAACAGGTTGAGAAGACACCATGTCTTGCCTCGTTCTTCTCTGCTTGACAGCTCTCGCCTCCTTCCCGGCGTCCGTGGCGGCCGAACAGCGGAAGCTTTCTCCCGGTAAGGCGGCCTCAGAGTGTCCCTGGCTGGCACGGCGGACCGGTGTGTCCGCACGGAGCAGCGCTGCTCCGCTAAATGTTGTTATATGTTGATTTATAATCTGCCCAAAGCGACATTACCCAGTAGAGCTGTGACAGTGACTTACTTAACTTTTGAACTTAGCCTAGCATAAAACATCTCAACTGTGAGCGACGCTTAGTTTGATTATTGTAAGAGTCGATGAGCTCATCGCACATTTAACCGAACACGTCTCATGTTAAATCCTGCTGAGGTGCTTTATCTGTGAACTGTGAAACACTCACATTCTGAGCTAGTCTTGGTTGGTGAATGTTTGTACTGAACAGTGTCTGCAGTGCAGCTATGATCAGTTAAAATACTATTAATTAACATAGAGCATAGGTTTACATTGAATCATCATTAATAGGTGGTGTAATGCTGAGTGTGTTGTTATCTGAGGCCGCTGCTCGTTTGAACAGCTGCCTGGATGTCGTCTAACACTTGAGCTGCACGGTACTGAAGGAGGAACCTAGATTTGATGACCTGCCGTCAGGTAAACCCACGTGTCTGTGATAGGTGGCTGTTGGAGAGTCACCTGTGACGTGACGGAGGCTGCATCAGCTCAGCACGTCTGTATTTTACACTGAAAAGCTTTGAACTTGTTGAATCAGGTTTAAGCTCAAACTTCAGTGGTGGTGACGCTACAGTTGTTGAAGCAGTTGTTTACTTTTTTTACTGCCCAACAAAAGCTGTTTACTTCTGCTGCTTGTGGTTTCAGTGAGGAGAACCTCTTAGAACATAACTGTTCTGTCCACATTATCCTCACACTGTTGTGGTGAAGGTTGTCGGGTTAATTTATGCTTTAAAGCCAGACTCCTATTTAAGAACAGCAGCACTGGCTCAAGGAACGGTTGGATATCAATGTTTGGCCACGTCAGGACTCCGAGAGCGTGAGAAATAAGTGACTAAAGCCCAAAAGAAAGAAGATCCTTGTTTCCCCCAGTTGCAAGATTCCGTTTTTTTCAGTACAGTTGTGGCGTTAGGTCTGAGTTTAATGGAACCATTTGTGTCTGATTCCTGTGTCTTTGCTGATCGTCTCACAGTTTGTCACTACAGAGGCACACGCATTGAATTCCACATCTCTGGTGATTAGATTCCTTCGTATATATGGTTGAGCTGTGAAAGCGTCAGTCTCAGCTCTGCAGAGCTGTGATGAAAGGAACAGCTACTGGTCAGATTGTTTGTTACTTCAGCCGTTTCCTACCAGCGGCGGGTGTGTTCTTCTTAGATGCAGATTCAGCTCAAAGGAAGGGCATGAAGAGCCGAGCTGAGGTGGAAGCAGATCCACAGAGTTAGTGACTGACCATGAAAAGCTACAGCTCATCTCAGTCAGTAATCAGCTTGTTCAGCTCAGGTGAAGTACTATCACATGTACAACCCTTCAGTAATTATTATGTTTTAACACTAAATAATTGAACTTCAACAGTCTGCAGGAGCGTGTGTTAAACGTCTGTGGCAGCAGCTGTGCATATTTCCTCAGAATGTTCAGGGAACCCTTTGTTGCCCTTGGTGCCGTCAATGGGTCCGTTCTTGGTCACAGAGCGTCTGTGTTCCCTCCTGGTCCTCACCTCCTCACCCGCTCACAGGAATTCCTGAGGAATTTCACTTTTTTTTCCTCAGCACTGCTTTGAAAGCCTGAAGGAAGGGAGGGAGCAGTGGCAAACAAGAGGGAGGGAGTTTATGTGTTCCCGTTCCAGGCTCACCTGAGTGGATAATCATTGATTGTTAATGAATTATTATCAATAAAATTAGTGATCCTTAGGTTTCATCTGTTTTTCTAGAAAACCTGCTGGTGATCACCGTGGCAACAGAGGAGACGGACGGCTTCAACCGCTTCATGAGAACAGCGCGAGAGTTCAACTACACTGTAAAGGTAAAACACACACACTGACAGTGATGATGCTGACGATGATGATGACGATGACGATGATGGGCTGTGCCCACTCAGGTGCTGGGTCTGGGGGAGGAGTGGAAGGGAGGAGACGTGGCTCGGACCGTGGGAGGAGGGCAGAAGGTGCGATGGTTGAAGACGGAGCTGCTTAAACACGCTGAGGAGAAGGAGAAGGTCGTCATGTTCGTGGACAGGTAATCTGCCCTCGCCTTGGTTGCAGACACAGTCAAAAGTTTATTGTGTTTAGATCTGGAGCACAGGGCGTCCGTGTCTCGCATCTCAGAATGGTTTGATGTAACAGACTTAGTCATGTACATTAACACTGGCTGGAGACTCAGCAGCTACATGAAGGCAGACAGACCACAGCAGGAGCAGAGACCCCAGGTTTGCTGCATTAACAGCAGATCTCAGGTCAGGACTTGCTTACAGTGTCTGGGTCACAGTTAATACATAAATATCCCTTAAGTTTTTGTGCTACGAGCAAAACAATGAGCTTTAACCCCATATGGTTCCATGTAAATCAGGGGGCATTTGCTCCTGAACAAACAGAGATTCAAATGAAAGCTGTTCAGTGGACTCGTACACACATTTTTTGATATGTTACATTTCTAACATGAAACCTTTTTGTCTCTGTGCAGTTATGATGTGATCTTCGCTTCGGGGCCTGAGGAGCTGCTGTCCAAGTTTTCTCGTCTGGGACACAGAGTGGTTTTCTCAGCCGAGGGTTTCTGTTGGCCCGACCAGAGACTGGCCTCCAAGTACCCAGAAGTGCATTCTGGGAAACGCTACCTCAACTCAGGTGGTGAGTGCCAGTTAACAGTTAATCCCTGAAGACGGTTTCAGAGCTTTAGTCAGACCCACAGAAGCATGATTGTGTGTGTGTGTGTGTGTGTGTGTGCGCGCATGCGTCCATGTGCGTGCGTGCATGTTCAGGGTTTATCGGCTACGCTGCTCAGCTCAGTGCGATCGTGAATCAGTGGAAGTACAAAGACAATGATGACGACCAGCTGTTCTACACCAAGATCTACCTGGACAAGACACAGAGGGTGAAACAGCCACCGACAACTGCAGCTTTCATTTTGATCCCGTGTTAAGAGACGACCGATAAATGCTGTCTTTTCTTTTCTTACAGACCAAGTTCAACATGACTCTGGACCATCGATCCAGGATCTTCCAGAATCTGAATGGAGCCGTTGGTGAGAACCTTAGGCTGCTCTTTGCAGCAGAATGAGAGTGAATGAAGCTTTTAGACCAGAGATGTCCCTGAGATCAAAACATTACTTGAAGAACCAAATTAAACTGAGAGTATCTAAAATGTGGGAAGGGGAGAAAGGAGCCCACACAATCTGACCCAACTCTCTCTGTCTCGTAGATGAAGTGGTTCTGAAGTTTGAGAGGGCAAAGGTCAGAGCGAGAAATGTCGCCTACGACACACTTCCTGTCGTTATTCACGGCAATGGACCCACAAAGGTAACGTGCAAATCCAGTTCAACATGCAGCGAGTATCAGTCTGACGCCCGAACCTGGTGGATGTGTGTTAACGTGTGACGTGTTTATCTCCGAGATCTGACTCAGTGAAACACGATGGTTGGCTTTAAGTTCCAACTCAGAGAAAAACAACAACTGCAGGAAACCTGTCATTAGCTCCCACACACTGACAGCTGACTGGATCCTCATGTCACTGTCTGCACAGGCTTCTGATTCTAACTGACCTGTGAGAAAAAGCAGTTAAAGCGTGTGTGCGTGTGTGTCTCTCCCTCTCTCTCCCTCTCCCCACAGCTGCAGCTGAACTACCTGGGTAACTATGTCCCCACAGCATGGACCTATGAGAGCGGCTGTGGCACCTGTGACGACGACCTGCTGTTTATCTCTGAGGTCCGTGTTCTAGCTCTGCCTGGGGATTCTGCTCTCACGCACAGCTCTGACCTGGATGTTGTTGCTGTTCCAGGAGGAGGAGATGCCTCTGGTGTACGTTGCTGTGTTCATCGAACACCCCACTCCCTTCATGGAGGAGTTCCTGGACCGGCTGTCGACGCTGAACTATCCCACAGCGAGGATCCGCCTGTTCATCCACAACAACGTAGGACACAGAACCTCCCACACTGTAGTATCAGTCACGGTCTCACACTGAGCTCCTTCCAAACCCTCCCATGTACTCTGTGTCCTGGTTCCACCAGGTCGTGTACCACGAGCGCCACATCCAGAGGTTCTGGGAGCGTCACAGGTCCTTGTTCCCTGGTGCCGTGTTGGTCGGACCCGAGGAGAACCTGAAGGAGGACAAGGCCAGAACCATGGCTGTGTGAGTATGGAGCTGCTGGTTGAATGTGAGCGAGCAGGTGGTCTGGTCCAGCTGCTTCATCTCGTGTGTGTGTGTGTGTGTGTGTGTGTGTGTGTGTGTGTGTGTGTGTGTGTGTGTGTGTGTGTGTGTGTGTGTGTGTGTGTGTGTGTGTGTGTGTGTGTGTGTGTGTGTGTGTGTGTGTGTGTGTGTGTGTGTGTGTGTGTGTGTGTGTGTGTGTGTGTGTGTGTGTGTGTGTGTGTGTGTAGTGAGGGGTGTAGGAAGGATCCAGAGTGCGATTACTACTTCAGCATCGACTCCAACGTGGCCCTGACCAACCCCGACACCCTGAGGATACTCATCGAGGAAAACAAGTGTGTACACATACGCAGTGTGTATATATATATATATATATATATATATATATATATATATATATATATATATATATATATATATAGATATATATTAAATTAGCCTGTTTATATTTAAACAAGCTAATTCCCTTCATACAAGACGAAGTAAGTCATGTGTGCTTCTCTGTCAGGTCTGTTATAGCTCCCATGTTGTCCAAACACGGGAAGCTGTGGAGCAACTTCTGGGGCGCTCTGAGTCCTGAAGGTTACTACTCCAGATCTGAGGACTACGTCGAGATCGTCCAGGGAAAGAGGATGTGAGCAGGAGACATCAGCAGGCTGTGGATTACCTCTCTAAATCGAGCTCCTTCACCTGTCTGTCTCTGTGTGTCTGTGTGCGTGCAGTGGTCTGTGGAACGTGCCCTACATCACTCAGGCCTACCTCATCAAAGGCAGCATCCTGCAGGGTAAGCTGTCCCAGGTGAGCCTGTACGAGGACAAGGGGATGGACTCAGACATGGTGTTCTGCAGGAGCATCAGGGACCAGGTAAGAGCAGCAGCACCACGGTGTAACATGAGCATAGGACGCCTAATCAAACGTGAACCCGTTACAGGGAGTCTTCATGTTTGTGTCCAACCGCGATGAGTTCGGCCGCCTGGTGGATCCATCCAGCTTCAACACGTCCAGGCTGCACCCGGACATGTGGCAGATCTTTGACAACCCTGTGGTCAGTCAGCACTGAACCACAGCAGACACTGTGACATGAAGGCAGCAGGCTGAGTGTGTGTCTGTTTGCAGGACTGGAAGGAGAAGTACATCCACGAGAACTACTCCAGGATCTTTGAGGACAAGAAGGGCTTCGTGGAACAGGTAGCACACAGACTGGTACCACCACAGAACTGGGCCTGGGAGGTGCTCGTCACCATTTCCCTTCTCTCTTCCCTCAGCCCTGTCCAGATGTTTACTGGTTTCCAGCCTTCTCAGAAAAGATGTGTGACCATCTGGTGGAGACCATGGAGCATCTGGGCCAGTGGTCGTCTGGGTCACACAAGGTAACCTGTCGACCCGTGGGCCATGTATCTGAAGTACACATGTGTGGTTCAGGTGCTTTAGTTCTGCTGTGTGTTCAGGATGAGCGATTAGCCGGTGGCTATGAGAACGTCCCGACCGTCGACACCCACATGAACCAGATTGGCTTTGAGAAGGAGTGGCTCAAGTTCCTCAAAGAGTACATTGTCCCTGTGACAGAGAAGCTTTATCCTGGATATTACCCCAAGGTAAAGTTAAACACCGCCCAGTTATCAGTTAGTGAGTGCTTTATTCATGTCCAGGGGTTCTGGTACGGGTTCATGTCAACTCCTCTGTCCAGGCCCAGGCCATCATGAATTTCGTGGTGCGTTACCGTCCTGACGAACAGCCGTTCCTTCGGCCGCATCACGACTCCTCCACCTTCACCATCAACATTGCCCTGAACAGGAAGGACATCGACTATGAGGTACAGAGTCGCACGGACTGATCTGAAACCCAGCAGAACCAGAATCCTAAACATTCTTCACACTTCTGTGTCTGAATCTCCGTCAGGGTGGAGGCTGCAGGTTCTTACGCTACGACTGCAAGGTTGAGTCTCCCAGGAAGGGCTGGTCATTCATGCACCCTGGCCGGCTGACGCACTACCACGAGGGTCTGCCCGTGACCAAAGGCACCAGATACATCATGGTGTCCTTCGTCGACCCCTAGACTGACTGTGAAGCATCACAGGTCGTCGCAGAACATGTAGGTTTTTCTCTGGAACTGGTTATTTGTGATTGGATCCATGTGTCCTGCGTCTTCGCCAGGTCGAATCTGTACCTGTGACTCACAAGCTGTGGATTTTTTTCATGTCATGAAGCAGCTATGTTGTGATGAGACTGTGACATGGATTCGAATGCATCACTTACTATTTCACAAGAGTAAATTTATTTCATCTTTATTTTTATTCAGACAAGCATAGGTGATGAGTTGATGAACAGGTTTTCAGCTTTATTTACATTCTTTAGTCCTATTGACACCAAGCTGCCTTACACATGCTAAACTACCTAAACCTATGCAAGCTGAACACACTCCATGATCTGACAGCATGCAGCAGGGGCCTGGCTGGGTAGGGCCAGGTAAACACGGCATCACATTGGCAGTTACCATGGCAACCGTCAGATTACACGGTGTGATGGGGCAGACTGCAACATTCAGACAAGTTTCTTTTTGGTTTTAGTGTGTGAACTGATGAGGTTTTTAACTGTTACTATATAAGGACCTTTTTATGATTTTTTTCCTGTTTAGTTTTTTATGCATCTTCTTTGCATACTGTTGTGTAGCTAGTTGTGGTTATTTTGTGTCAGAATGCAGCATCCTGGTTCAGGTAATGAAGAACCCTCTGCTGTTTTGGCTTCTCTCTCCATTTGTGCCTGTCGATCAAAGGGATCACTCTCCAGCTTTGTACAAACTGCGTTAAATTATTAAGGGTGAGATGAGATTTAATAAATAATTTTACTGTTACTGTGTGTTTGCTTTGTCAGCCATCTAAAGAATGCAACAGGAATTATTTGTTTTTCATTACCGTATTATCAGCTATATTTATTATAGGTAACCTGATGATTGTACTGGACTTTATCCAGGCTCATGGACCAAATGTGTCAAGCTAGAATAAAGTGGAAGCCACATGATAAACAAGGGAATATGTGTTAAATTGCATGTTTAGCCTGAAATCAAGTAGTACAGTAGCAGCTTCTTACAGACCCGAACAAATATGATGGAACATTTAGGACCAAACTATCGATTGACCACGTCGGCAAATAATCAGTAGATTATTATAGTATTTCAAAAGTGTTTAACAATTATTATGTTAAAACATACAGTTTTCATTGTTGCTACAAAAATGATTCTTCCCGGTTGCACCACCTGATGGCGACGCTGAACAAAATCGTTCTCTGCGGCTTAAGTATCGGAACATATGACTCGGTCAGAATGGATCTATAATAACTGTCGACTTGAGGAGTTTGAATAGATCCTAAAGACGATGTAACAAATAGAGCCCAAAAATTACAGTTTGCTGTTCATCTGTAGCAGAATTAAAACGCGCTTCGCCCTTTAGGTCCTTTTGCGGCTGCCGCAGACCGGAAGTGGAAATTTCCAACATGGTGCTGGAGAAGAAAGCTTCAGGTGAGAGTTATCAATTTTAACAGAATTACAGAACAAAACGCGACTTTTTTGCGGTACAGCAGGCAATAGTAATGTTGTAGATGTAGACGTTGTCTCTGTGATACGTTATCTTTAACCGATGACGATACACACAAATTGTCCTTAAGCAACGGCCTGTGTTCAAGTTGAACTCGTTTCCAGTTTAACTGGTGACCGACCTCCGAATGCGCACTGGTTGCTCTTAGTTACGGCAGCTGTTTGAAGCAGAGAAAAGCGAGTTGCTGTCCTCGTCGATGCCATGACAATGTTTTGTCGTCTGTACACGATCTGAACAGTCTTTACAGTTTTATAAGGCGACATCTGACGCAGTTTGATCGTTGCTCCTGGACAATAAGGACTGAATAAGTCTGCTGTTATTGCTGCGATCTTTTGTGAATAAAATATAAAATGTTAAACATCTGCATTCTGTCTTTTGAGTCTTGTTTTAACAAGCCTTGCTTATAAAAAATCTCATCAATGTTTTACCTCGACAAAACACCGTCAAGGCGTTAGACTTGAACACCTGTGTGTTTTAACGGGTCGTTAGGTTTAAGGTCAAAGGTCAGAATAGAAAGGCTGAGACATCTACCACCGCTGAGGCTCTTTAATGAGAGTTCAAAAGCAAACTTTGTGTTTTTAACTGATGACCTTCTTTGTTTAGCCTCCAACATCAGACACATAACAGGAACAGAGAGCACACGCTAATAAAGTCAAACCCGTCATCCCTTCATATCATATATATTCACTGGCTGCAGCGAGCAGCCAGTGGCCCCTGTTCTAGTTAAAGGTATTTCATAGAGAAATGAATCAGTCATTGTTGTCAACTATTTCATCTCAGCTAAAGAGTCATAAACACTTTGGATGAACATTTTGAAAGACTTTCCCAATGGTTCAGGATGGTGTTTTGTGTAGCTAGTTGTGGTTATTTTGTGTCAGAATGTGTCTTGTTTTGGTCTGAATGAGCAGCTGCTGCTTTGTTGCAGCTCCAACCTCAGTGAGATAACGGACACTGTGTGTTTGTCTGTCAGCTCGGGTGGAGGCGGGTCAGCGTAGAGTCCTGGATGAAGCCACCAGGCAGCGGAGACTGACCAGGCAGCTGGAGGCTCTGGAGAAGGACAACTTCCAGGTAATCTCAGTGCAGAGTCCATGTGTTTACAGAGAAGCAGTTTATCACAGTTTGTCTCCTAGGTAGAACAGAAGTAGACTAAAAGTACCAGTTTACCTTGCATTTCTAGGACGACCCTCTGTCATCGCTTCCTCCCCCTGGTCCAACTGCTCGACTCCCTGCCTTCAGTGAGACAGAGGAGCCTGGTGAGACCTGAGTCACCTCCATACTCTGCTCATGATATCATATCATCATATGTAGTGTTTAACAAATAAGGTCTCTGCAGCCCTGACCAGCGCTCAGCCACCACAAGCCAACCTCACCATGCAAGAGAGGAATATGTTCACTGCTGGATCTGTGCCTTAACACCACATATTTCAGCTAAAGAGGTGACTTCTACAGACAGCAGCACGGCCGTGCTAGGTTCAGCAGTGTCATCCATTGTTGCTAAGCTGTACATGGACGAAGCGGCGAAAGAGGCTCTCAAACTCCTTTCCAGGAATTGCCCCAACACACTGGTTTAGTTATGTGGATGACACTTGGGTGAAAATCAAAATCCAAAAAGTGCAGGGTTTCACAGACCACATCAACACAGTGGAGAGCAAGTTTCAAGCAGTTTTAACAGAGAAGACACAAAGAACAACAGGTTAGCCTTCTTGGACTGTGCAGTCATCGGAGAGAATGACGACAGTTTAGGAATAGAAATTTCCAGGAACGTCACTGACAGACATCACCCATTACAACACAAACTTGGTCATCAGGACCCTCAATCACAGAGCACATAACATCACCACTTCCATCGAAGCCAAGAGAAAGGAAGACAGGCATCTGAAGGCAGCACTTAAGACCTGCAGCGCTGGATGGGTCTTCAACAAGGCAGTGTCACAGTCCTGAAGAAGGACAACAGAACAACCTGAGACCCAGGATCAGTGGAAGAATCTGGTCATTCCTCACATGAGCGGTGTTTCAGAAAAGTTGAAATGATTTTTGGGAACTACCTAAACTTGTTTATTTCAAACCCACTAATACACTCGGACAGAAACTTGTTCACCCAAAGGATCAGACACCGAAACAGAAGAACAGAAGAGCAACATTGTTTATGCAGTCCAGTGCAGTGAAGAGTGCTCAGAGCTGTACATTGGAGAAACCAAAGAGCCTCTACACCGAAGGAACCTGCACAGAAGGAACAACACATCAGACCCAGTTTCAGCGGTGGATCTCCATCTGAATGAAAATGGCCACTCGTTTGACGATAACGAAGTTCACATTCTAATCACAGAGGACAAGTGGTTTGAGAAAGGGGTGAGGGAAGCGTTACATGTACAAGTTAACGCACCCTCTCTCATCAGAGGAGGCCTCAGACACAATCTGTCTCCATTCATCATGCTGCCCTTTCATCTATTCCAAAAAAGATCAAGACCACTTCACAAGTCCAACAGAAAGGACAAAACCAACGATTCTGTACCGATGGAGGAGCCTGGACGTTGACACTTACTCACCCCCGGCCCTTTGGAGGGGAAAAGCTTACTGAAGGATAAATGTGTGGCCTTCAGCCAACTTCTTTCAGAGTGAAGAAGCTAAAACTGGTGAAATGATTCTTTTTTCTTTCTTGATTCTTTTTTTTTTTTTTTTTCTCCGGCGCCGGTCGAGCTGGCTGCTGGTCACAACAGCTCCTGTCCTCTTACTTCTATTTATTACTTTCTTTACTTATTTAAGTTTACCTTTCTAGTGTGTTGTTAGTAGCATTAGTGTACACAACCTGTGCACAGCTTTTATATAGTTTTTCTAAGTTTGGCGCAGTACAAACGCTGTTTTAAAGCTACGATGTGCGTCGGGGTCAGAGCGCGCATTGTTTACACCGCGGAGCAGCTGATCGCGCTGCGCAGCGCCGTAGTTCTGCCCAGAGACAGACACGAGATCACCGCTGAGGTGCTGGTGAAGTCCCGACGTGGGCGCCGCGCTGGAAAACTACGACGGGAGAAAACGAGACGCTTCAGGCCCGCTGTCCCCTCCGTCATCATGGGGAACGTGAGATCTCTCCCCAACAAGGTACCAGCCGGAGTACAGAACGAGCAGCGTGCTGCTGTTCACGGAGACCTGGCTGACGTCACTCATCCCGGACTCGACCGTCGCACTGAACAATTTTCATCTGCGGTAAGAGGAAGGGAGGGGGTCTGGCTGTGGTTGTGAACACGAGGTGGTGTATTCCAGGACAGTGCACTGTCAAAATGAAGCTGTGTAACAGAGACATTGAGCTGTTGGCGGTGGGCATGAGGCCATTCTACCTGCCACGGGAGTTCACACACGTTATAATAATTGCTGTGTACGTCCCACCCTCCGCTAGCGCTGACACAGCTTCTGAGACCCTGCTCTCAGTCACCAGCAGGCTGCAAACACAGCACCCACAGGCCCTCTTCCTGATCTCTGGGGACTTTAACCATGCACCTCCTTCAGCTGCTCTGCCTACATACACCCAAGTATGTGACCTGCCCCACCAGAGACAATAAAACACTGGACTTATTCTATGCCAACACCAAAGAGGCCTACGCTGCATCCTCCCTCCCACCACTGGGCAGAGCTGACCACAACATCCTGCATCTCCTGCCCGTGTATAAACCTGTTGTATACAGGCAGCCGGTGGTGCCCCGCACAGTGAAGAGGTGGACAGCTGAGAGCGAGGAGGCTCCCAGGGACTGTTTTAACACCACTGTGTGGACGGAGCTCTGCGACCCACATGGGGAGGACATTAACGCAATAACAGACTGTGTAACGGACTACGTAAACTTCTGCTGTGAAAACACTGTTCCCACCAGGCGGGTTCGGTGTTTCACCAACAGCAAACCATGGGTCACCCCTGATATTAAAGCTCTGCTAAAGGAGAAGAAGAGAGCATTTAAATCAGGGGACAGGGAGGAGCTGAGGAGGGTGCAGAAGGAGCTGAGGAGGAAAATCCGTGAGGGGAAGTCCAGCTACAGGAGGAAGATGGAGGAGCAGCTGCAGCAGAACAATGTGAGTGAGGTGTGGAGGAGCCTGAAAACCATCTCAGGCTTCAAAGCTCCACACCCACAGGCTGAGGGGGACCTGAGCTGGGTCAACGAGCTGAACTCACACTTTAATAGGTTTGACCAAGCACCCACTCACACCACCCAGCAGCTGCCTCCAAACCTTTTGTCACCTCATACCACTGGATTACCAGCCCCCACAGCCCTTCACACCTTTACACAAAGCCCTCTACCCTCAGCCCTGACGACTGGTGACTCATCCCAACCACACCGCCTCACTTCACACCACACTGAGTCACTTCCTCAACCCCTCGCTTCACACCACACTAAGACACTCCCTCCACCCCTATCCTTCTCCAGCACCCAGGTGAGAAGTGAGCTCAGGAAGATCAAGGCCAGGAAAGCAGCTGGACCAGACGGCATCAGCTCCAGACTCATAAAGTCCTGTGCAGGCGAACTGTGTGGAGTTATGGAGCATGTCTTCAACCTGAGCCTCAAGCTGAGGGTGGTACCACAGCTCTGGAAGACCTCCTGCGTGGTACCAGTACCCAAGACACCGCACGCCAAAGACCCCAGCAGCTTCAGACCAGTGGCTCTGACATCACACCTGATGAAGACACTGGAGAGACTGGTCCTGGGTCACCTCCGCTCTGCAGTGGGAACCTACCTGGACCCGCTGCAATTCGCCTACCGACACGGCATAGGAGTAGACGACGCTGTCATCTTCCTCCTACATCGAGCCCTTTCCCACCTAGAAAAGCCCGGCAGCACTGTGAGGATCATGTTCTTTGACTTCTCCAGTGCCTTCAACACCATCCAGCCGATGCTTCTGAAACACAAACTGGAGGAGGCTGGTGTGGACCTTCATCTGACGGAGTGGATTATGGACTATCTCACAAACAGGCCTCAGTTTGTGAGAGCCAGGGACTGTGTGTCTGACACTCTGACCTGCAGTGTGGGGGCCCCACAGGGGACTGTACTGGCCCCCTTCCTTTTCACCCTCTACACGTCAGACTTCAGACACGACACGGACAGCTGTGTTCTGCAGAAGTTCTCTGATGACTCTGCGATCGTCGGACTGATCACCGATGATGACGATGCAGAGTACAGAGGACTCACTCAGAACTTTGTGGACTGGTGCCAGCGGAACCACCTCCTGATCAATGCAGGGAAAACGAAGGAGATGGTGGTGGATTTCTGCAGACAGCAGCCTGCTGTCATACCACTGATGCACATCCAGGGAAGGGACATAGAGAGAGTGGACTCTTACAAGTACCTGGGAGTGCATCTGAACAAAAAACTGGACTGGACTCATAACACGGATGCACTGTACAGGAAGGGTCAGAGCAGACTCTACCTGCTGAGGAGACTGCGGTCTTTTGGAGTGAGGGGGCCACTCCTGAAGACCTTCTATGACTCTGTGGTGGCATCAGCCGTCCTGTACGTGTGGTCTGCTGGGGCAGCAGCATCACAGTGAGGGACAGGAAGAGACTGGACAGGGTCATCAAGACGTCCAGCTCTGTCCTGGGCTGCACTCTGGACACGGTGCAGGAGGTGGGTGAGAGAAGGGTCCTGGCTAAACTGACATCCATCATGGACCAGGACTCTCACCCACTGGAGGACTCACTGTCTGCTCTGGAGAGCAGCTTCAGTAGCAGACTGATCCACCCTCGCTGTGTGAAGGAGAGATATCGTAGATCCTTCCTACCTGCTGCTGTCAGACTGTACAATCAGAACTGTTGACCACGTCCCACCACAGTCACTCACCCACTGCATCAGTGGTTTATATAGCAACCTGCTCTGCACAATATTTGTGTATATCTGTGAACAATCATGTATATTGTTACCGGTACAAATCTTATACCCATTACTGTGCAATAACCCTGCAATGACCTCATACTCACTCTAACTGTACTGTACTGCTTTGTACTGTGCCAACACAAACTGTTCTGTACCTGTATTCTTGCTCATCTGTACTGCTGTTGTGAGAGGTAATTTCCCCACTGCGGGACTATTAAAGGTTTTCTTATTCTCATTCTTATTCTTATTCTGATTCTACTGAAAAGAAAACCCCTGGACAGAAGTGTCCAGGGAGAAGGAAGTGCGGAACTCTCTGCTCAGACTGCTGCCCCCGTGACCCGGCCCCGGATAAGCGGATGAAAATGGATGGATGAAAAGAAAAAATCCAATTGACGTGACTCAACCTTTAGAATAAATGACGTTGTGCTTTGTTTTTATGCAGAGAAGAAGAAGAGGAAGACGAGGGGCGACCACTTCAAGCAAAGGTTTAGGAAGAACTTCACCACATTGTTGGAAGAGGAGGTCAGTTAGACACTTTGGAGTCTCCTGCTCTGTGATTGGTCGACAGTCGGCTTTGACCCTTGACCCCTCTGCTCTCCGATTGATAGAATCTGTCGGAGAAGGCTGAGCCTAACTACTTGTCAGCAGCGGCGCCGCCTTCATCGCTGCCCCCCCGTCATTTCTGCTGCGTCTGTGGGTTCCCCTCACACTACACCTGTACCACCTGCGGGGGGCGCTACTGCAGCAGCAAGTGTCTGTGTACACACCGAGAGACCAGGTATGAGCAGGTTCCTCACGTTTCACAGAAGTTTAGACGGAGAGGTGATGGAACCTAATTCTGTTTAGTTTACTAACTTCATCCTTCTCTCAATAAATACATTTTCAAGAAGTTCTTGATGATGCAAAAAAGATGCTATAAAAAGGAATCTAGCAAAACAACAGAGTGGAATCTAATGAATTTAAATAGTTTCATAACAGAATCGATTTGAAAATCAATGTTCACAAAAAATCTATTTCACAGTTTATGAATTATTCTTCTAACATGTTAAATGGTACTTTTTCTTTGTCTTTGCAGGTGTTTGAAGTGGACCTTGTGACTGCTGCCTCGTCACCACGGTGATGGAGATGATGGGCTGATGAGTCGGTTATGGCTGGACATACATAGACTCATCTGAACAGGTGGAGAGTCTGAGTCACCAGCCAGAGCAGAGTCTATTGGCTCAGTTACTGTTAAACCTTTATCCAAAGTGGGAAGTTTTGCTTCTGTTTCATTCCACATTGTTAAATATGGCATCAACTCGTCTCCTGCAGAGTCAGAGTTTTGACTTGTGGCTTTTTTGTTTGTAAAGGTATCAAGTGGATAAACACGAAACGGGACGTTGGGTTCTTTTTAGAAAAAAACAAATGTTTACTACTGTAGTTGTGTTTGTAAATTTGCTAGTGGATATTATGTTGTATGTAATAAATATCAGCAGTGATTACTCGTGTTCAGTCTCATTAACGATCGTCTGACTGAGCAAACGTCTTTAAAAGGAAAGAATGAGTCAGAGTTCAGGCTGAGCCAGGGTCAGATCTCTGTCCTTGGGTTAAAAGTCCACCACTCTCTCTCTTTCCTGGTATCCATGGCAACGGGGTCATAAAGGCATGTCAATAATTAATGTGAACCTTTGGATGAAGTTTTCAGAGCAGAGCAGTGCCGTCTGCCTCGTCCTCGTCCGTCAGCTCCAACACACTGAAAAGCTGCAGCTCCAGACCAGTAAGTACAAAGTGGAAGAAGTGGGAGGCAGACGACAGGTGAGGAGAACCAGAGGCTTCGCTTCGGCTCAGACTGGCGCCATGGGGTGATGGAATGATGTAATGAATGGTAATGATGGTTTGACTCAGCAGCAGCGAGTGGATGTTTTTACTGGTGGTTGCAGCTGCTGAATGAATGAACCCGCTGAAGCTTCAGCATGAAGTCGTCTTCATCATCAGCCAACTCCACCTCAGAGACGCCACCACAGGAAACTCAGCTCCTCCCGTCTTCATCGGCTCCTCCTGCTCCTCTTCCTCGTCTGTCTCTGCAAAGTCCAGAGCTGCAAGCTGCGTTTCTACGAGGTGACAGTCACAAAGATCAGGGCAACAAGTAACGAGCAGAAAAACAAAGCAACTATGGAGAGACATGTTGATCCTATGTTAGGCTTCAATCAGCGAACAACGTAAAACCAAATACATCCCAGCGTTAAACCACCTCAGACACTAAATTCTCTCTCCTTTGATTTCCAGAGAGTCAGAACAAAGTTGAGTTGCGCAGAAAAACCAGTGAATCCAGCATCGTCGGCTCTCCTTTCTCCCCTCTTTCCCTTTTTTCTTCCTCGTCGCCCCCGCCCTCCCCTTTCACCCCCTCTTCCTCACCCCGGAGCTCCTCGTCCTCCTCACCTTCACCGTCTCCTCACCACAGCAACAGGCCAGGTGAGCTGACTGGATGCAGGAGATTCTTCCCCTGAAGGCGGACGGAAGCACGAGGCCATGAAAAATCAAGTGAACACAACTTCCTGCTGCAACGAACAATGGCTCAGTGTGACGCAGGATAGTCTCCCTTCCAGGGTTCTTCTGCAGCATCTGGGCTCCTCTCACCACCTGCTGTTTGTCTGGTTTGTCTGCAGCTCGTCTCTCGCTGTCCAGCCCTGAGCTGCTCTCTGAGCTAAAACAGCACCGGAGGCGTTCCCTCCATCATGTTCCTGCACACAATGGAATGACCACTGTGTTCTCTGGACGAGGAAGAGGAGGAGGACGGGTGAGGAAGCATATTTAACCATCGTCGGTCTTAAGAGTTCCTTCCCGCCTTAGTGTTCATTGCAGCAAGAATTCCTTAGATGTTTATGCTCATCAGCATTTTACTAATTTATTAATAGTGTATGGTTGGAAGTTGGTCAGAGAACACACAACCTATGACGCATTCGTCACACTGCAGGTTTTTTTCTAGTTCTTCTTTTGAGAATGAACCACTCAGTGTAACAGGACCATTTCTTCCACCAACAACACGAGATGTGGAATAAACACTGTCCCCAGATCTTCCTGCTTTCTTCAGCAGCCAGCTCCTCACGACGGGTTTAGCTCCTGCACCTCCCTCCGGCCCAAACAGATGATGGTGATGATACTCTTATTTGCAGGCGTCTGGCTCCACTCCCACCACACAAGCAGCCAATCAGAAGGCGTCAAGCCGAGGTCGTCAGAGCAGATGATGTGAACCAGAGGCCACAAGCTTCAGCTCCATCGTTTTCTACAGTCTTCAAACAAAACCCTGCAATATTTGTAACTTACATAAAATCCTCTGTATGAATGAAAAGTAAACTACAGCAGTGTTTTGTTTCTAACTGCGCTTTTCTAGACATAAGAATAATATTATATCATATTTACACACATCTCTGTCAAAACCTGTAGACCTTAACGCAAGTCACTTTCGAACAAACTCAGTTTAGTGTCTTTAGTGTCAGTGGAAATCAGGAAACATGTTCGATGAGAAAAAACTTGTATTTATAGTGTCAAGCATCACAAAGCTGCATGTTTAATTTGTACCTTTAAAAGGAATTTTTGCACTGATTTTGCATAGGGGTTAACCAAAACGACATTGGGTAGTATGTAAGAATGAAGGGACACTCACATTCCTCCATATTGTCTACACTACAGTTCAAAAGTTTGGGGTCACTCAGAAATGTCCTGTTATTGACAGTAAAGCACAGTTTTTTGCAATGAAAATAGCTTCAAACTATTCAGAAATACACTGTATACACTGCTAATGTGGTAAATGACTATTTTAGCTGCAAATAGCAACTGCAAAATGTTTTTTGATGCAATAAATACATAGGCGTATGGAGGCCGATTTCCAGCGACTATCACTTCAGTGTTGTAATGGTACAATGTGTCTGCTCATTGCGTCAGAAGGCTGATGGAAACGACCAGATTACCTCAATAATCAATGAAGCAGGAGACGAGGAAGTTGGCAAGAAGAACGAAGAAGAAAGGGGGAGTTAAGAACATATGGAAATCTGTAGTAAGATTCGTTTTTAGAAAGAAAGTGAACAATGGGGAGAAATTAGCACGTAGGGGAGGAATCAGGGATCTGTACCTGCTGTCTCTGTGTGAGGAGCTTTGATCCACCAAGGAGACATCATCTCTACAGGAATCTGGGACCAACAAAAGCTGATAGTTGCAGAAGACCCACAGTGGGGGAGAAAGGACACTCTCTGACCTCTCTCTGACCTCTGTGCAGGAAACAGACCAAGACTCTAACTAACTGCTCCTTCCAGGAAAAAAGGATTTTCTTCCAGCAGGTGTTTGTTGATTACAGGCACCAAAATCAGAACAAAAGAGAAGATGCAACAAATGCTCAAAAGTGAAGACAGGAAGGTGTTGGTGACTGGGAGATGGAAGAACAGCTGCTGACTCTTCAAAGAACTGAAGGTGATGGAAGTTTACACCAGCCGGTGTGAGAAAGGTCCATGAAAAAGAATGAAGGAGAAAACAACAGCACTGCCAGAGCGGTCAGAATCATAATGTGACCGTTCTAATCAAGAAGAACCAGATCCTGTTCGATCCAGACCCAAGGATCTCATCAAAATCTGCTAAACCACTGAGACAACAGAGGACGACGGGTCAGAAAACAGAGAACACACTGACATGAACATAGAAACATATAGAGAAGGCATAAATTATTGGGATGTTTCTCAAATCAACACTAAATTTCAACAGTAAATTTAGAATTAGTAGTTTTTTATATCCAGACTATTTATTTACGCTCTAAAAGTTTTTGAATAGAAATCAGTAGGATTGAATAGAATTTTTTAAAGGGTTTATACAGAAAGCATACATGGAGATAAGAGATAAGATGTTGTGAGTCTCCTCCCAACCTCAGAGGGCGGCACTGAGCAGCTGTTTCTTTCCGGGAACATCATTAACTGGGGGACTATTTAAGTGGAGGATGGAGACTCCTCCAGTTGTCAGTGTGTCATGGTGGACTCTCTGTTTGCATCTGTCTGGCCCCGGTCTCCGACTTCATGTACGACGGTTGGATTTGTTTGATTTGAATTGTGGACAGCCCCGCTACTTCTTGTCACAACTTCAGTGTGGACATTTGCACAACGGTCATTCCCTGTTTTATTTAGCATTACTTCCGGGTTTTGTTGATCTTCAATGTCATGTGCTACAGTAGCTTTACTTCCGGTCGATTTTCACATCACCTGTCGGCAATAGACAATCAGTTCAGGTATTTTACCACCAGTACTCACCTCAGACCTCCGCCAGATTGTAGTGATGCAGGTGGTCTTTCCAGCGATTCTTGTGTATAGACCTTGTTGCCAGACCTTGCCTGTTTGTGGACCTCGTCATAGCCTAGCCCTTTGGTACCGTCGCCGTAGATACCCCGGTTCTGACCTTGCCTGTTTGTGGACCTCGTCTTAGCCTAGCCCTTTGGTACCGTCGCCGTAGATACCCCGGTTCTGACCTTGCCTGTTTGTGGACCTCGTCTTAGCCTAGCCCTTTGGTACCGTCGCCGTAGATACCCGGGTTCTGACCTTGCCTGTTTGTGGACCTCGTCTTAGCCTAGCCCTTTGGTACCGTCGCCGTAGATACCCCGGTTCTGACCTTGCCTGTTTGTGGACCTCGTCATAGCCTAGCCCTTTGGTACCGTCGCCGTAGATACCCCCGTTCTGACCTTGCCTGTTTTGTGACCACTGATCCTGCCTGCTCCTGCTTACCACCTTGCTTGTTTTCCTGTGAATCCTGTTTTCCTGGAAACCTGTAAGTCTATTAAATCGGATCAATTCCACCTCTTCCACCTCACAGTCTCCTGTGCCGTGCATGTGGGGCCGATTCATCCGTCCCCTGACACTTCTAATTTGGCTACGTTTGTAGAAAGGTGTTGAGCCTGACTCTGTAGTGTGTGTAGACTAGTTACTCTCGGTTATATATTACTTGCTCAGTGTGGTGACCTATTGTGTGAAATGTGAAACTTGAGTATTAATGTTATTTCTGACTAACGTTATTGGGATTTGCTGAAACTTTACAGGGTTAATTTGTGTTATGTGGCCAGATTGTTTTCTCCGGAAGGTTTACAAGATTTGATTCTATTCGTAATTTTCCTAGAAATATTGGAATATTGGAGATGCTAAATTTACAAACAAAACATTTAATAGAATCACTAAGCAATATCCTAATTGGAGTTTTTAGAAGGGTATTACTGTCCATGGATGTGATTTTGAAGAGATCTCTCCCATATAATTTACGTTGGGATTGTTTTTGCGACTATACATGACTTTTTGACTTGGATTTCTGACTTGCAACACAGACTTGATTTTTATTTTGTTTCATTTAGTTAACCTAATTATGCTCTGTGGAAATCTTATTTAACAAACATAGAAACAAACAGATGTTATGTGTATATATATATATATTGTATATATGTGTATATACAGTATATAGGTTTGTTCCTTGCTTGTTTTGGGATTTTTTGATTGTTTTATATGCTTTTGTTTGTTTTAACCTTAGATTACTTGCAGTAAATTGAGTTTCTAATTAGATGGTTTATACAAATGTTTGAAGGACCACAGTATACAATCATTTCTGTTCTTGTAGCTTTTAACATTGGGTTATTTGTTGACTTGTTTTTGCTGAAAAATTTCATTTTCAATCCATATCTTCTTTGTGAAGTCAGGTTTTGATGAAGGGTGAACCTGGCTCAATCCAGGTGCACATGCTGACGTTTCCTTTCTTTTTAGCACAATCCACTCATGGGTTGAATCCATGTATCAAAAGAGAGGAGGTCTAAATATTTGTTTGTGATTTTTAGAGGTTTTGTTTTTGAAAGTGGTTTTGATTTCTGATCCAATATTGAAAGTTGAAAAAGAATTTTATTGATGTTAACCTACACAATTTCTTCAGAGAATGATAGTGTTGGTTTCTAGATGGCAATCAAAAATCGATTAAAAATACATTCAAATCAAATTAAATCTTAGAAATTGTGACAAATGACACAAATGCAAGTTGTACTTGAAGAAGCCACATTATCAATCATTCAAAAAATAAAAATATCGGCGAAGGTACAGGCAGGCAGGCGGCTGGTCAAACAGGCGGAAGGTCAGAACACAAAACACACTCAGGCTACGGTACCAACAGAGATGAACCAAGCAGAAACGGTGATCAGGCAGGCAAGTATACAGAATGCTGAAACGGAACAAAGTCCACGATCTGGCAGGGAACTCAGGTAAGTGCAGTGCTTAAATACTCAGTAGAGTATTTAGGCCAGATAGAACACAGCTGTACGATCACGTGACTAGTAACGTAAAACCTGGAAAAGGCATGACTGAACATAAAACGGAAACTACAAAATAAAACAGGAAATACATGACACAAAAACCCCAACTATGACAAACGCGCACCTTCCCACATCCGCTGACCAGGTCGCAAAGGCAAGGGAAGAGGAATTAGACCCCAAATGTACAACCCACGTATACGAAAGTAAAAGTTAACACAAGTGATTTATTAATTACAAACATAAACTCACTGCAAGGCAGGACTAAAGTTCAAACAACGTGAGAACAAAAAATCGCTGCAATGCAGGAAAACTAAACACCACTACATTAACAACCCTACAACGCTCCGTACACTATGGCAACTGAAACTCTAAACATGAAACGTGGAAACACAAGACAATCACAAACCTTCACAAGAGACAAAACATCACATGAAACCAAAACTCCACTTCATCCAAAAACTCCTCTTTGACTAGTAACGTGGTGTAGCTTTCCAGCTTACGACCGTGTACACACCAGCAAGGAACGAAACACATAACAGCCCTTAAATACAAACTAAAGCAGGTGGTCAACATCAACTAATTACAGAGCTGCAATAGACAGAAATTAAAGGCCTGCTGTATGTGGGATCTGTTGAGTTTAGTTGTAAGTGTAAGGTCCTAAACCTTATTTTGCCTTGAGATAACTTTGTTGTGATTTGGCGCTATATAAATAAAATTGAATTGAAACATTGAATAGAAGAGCAACATCAGAAACTAAGGAATCGTCTGTGAATATGGGAACCATGTTTCCCTCTATGAATGCGGACGAGCACCAACGGAACATCAAGGACTGAAAGAGAGACTGACACTAAATGGAGAATAACTTAAAATGTTGTTTGTATGTTTGACACTTAGTGTCAAAAAGGGAGGAATGTGGGAAATTTTGTGTTTGTCATGACATGCTGTGCCTCTGGCTGAGGGTTGTTCCTGGGGGTCATGAAGCATTTGGTTTTCAAATGGTGGAGGTTTCACTGTGGTGACCATTGTTAAAGGACGTAAAGGGGGGTTTACTGCCTCCCTAGCCCCTTACCCTCACTCTAACCATCACAAATAAAGGCAGACGTCTAATTTTTGCTCTAATCCATGATGTCTCAGTGTGGATAGAGATAGAGCTCTCCCACACTGGCCACAGCCTCTCAGTTGCGTTCATGAGAGATAATGAAAGATTCCTCACACTGATCACATATGTATGGTTTCTCTTGGGAGTTCTGTCTCTTTGAATCTGTAAATTTGAATGATGTAAAGGTCTTGTCACACACCTGACACCACTGATGGTCTGTACCTCTGTGAACACCATGTTTTTAGGTAACATAAGGTTTGGAAACCTTTCCTACATTGGTCTTAAATGTATGGTTTCTCTTGAAAGTGACTTTCTAAAGAAACAACGTCTGAAGGTTTTCTTACATTGTTCACATTCATATTGTTTCTGCTCAGTGTGAATGCGTTGTGCATGTGCATTTTTAATAAATAATTTCCCACACTGGTAACAGATACTTGGTGTCGTTCCAGCATCGTGCTTCTTTTGAACTGTGGTGGAAATTTCCATAAAAAGGCAGATGAGAGAGTTGTTCTTTTGTGCGATTTAAGTGAAGTAATAAAGAAAGTAAAAAATAATGGGGAAAGCAAATAACTAAATAAGTACTTCAGCTCATCCTCCTCAGACACCACCACCCTAAACCAGTGACCCAGTGCTTCAAACCACCACCTCAGACCCAAGTTAACCACCTACTGTGGCCTGTCTGGACACGTCTGAATTAGGCTCTAATGAATTCTAATGAAACCATTTACCCTATTTTACTATTTTCCTCCAATCTGAAGAGAGCAAACCACCTTTTTCTAGTCGAGAACTGTGGCCTCAGACTTGGAGGAACTAATTCTCATCCCAGCCCTAGCACACGCTGGAGGTCCTGGTCCGATGATGCCAACAGGACAACTTCATCTGCAAAAAGCAGAGACACAATATTGTATATTTTTTTATAATTTCTTTACATAAAGTTCTATTAACATTATTTACTATCTACACATTTTCTCCGTTGCTTTTGCAACTGTAAGGACAATTGTCACAACCCCTCAGTCATACTTTAAAACATTTTTACATATTTAAAACCATAAAAACCTGAAATCATTGTATGTAACAGCCTTTTGTTTTTCTTCTCATCTTTTGGTCATCATTTCTTTGGTTATCAGAAATCAGAAATCAGAAAACGTTTATTGCCAGGTCCTGTCAAGCGCACTTTACAGAACGAGGAATTTGACTTGGTGTTGGCAGGTGGTGCATCTCAGCATAAAAAAGTACAAACAGTATAATATACAACATGACATGGTGACAGTACAACATACAACATGACATGGTATTTGAATAGTGCAATTAAGGATAAATTAAAATGAAGTTACCAACAGTGGAGTGAAGTGGATGCATAGGTGGTCTGGGATGGTGTAAGTGGCAGTGATAGTCCTTTGGTTGGTGGGGCTGAACTGGGGGGAGTTTGGGCACTATTCAATAGACTAACTGCAGTTGGGAAGAAGCTGTTTTTGTGGGGTGAGGTCCTAGTCCTAATGAACCAGAGCCTCCTGACGGAGAGGAGGGGCTGAAAGTGTTCATGTCCTGGATGAAGGGGAGGTGTGCAGCTCCTGGAGAGACAGGAGGTGGCAGCCGATCACCTTCTCAGCAGAGTGTATGACACACTGCAGCTTGGCCTCGTCTCTGGCCGTGGCCGCAGCAACCAGACTGTGATGGAGGACGTGAGGATGGATTCCATGATGGCAGTGTAGAAGTTCACCAACGTCTTTACAGGGAGGTGGGACCTCTTCAGCTGCCTCAGGAAGTCCATCCTCTGCTGAGCTTCTTAGTGATGGAGCTGATGTTCTGCTCCCCAGGAAGTGGACGGATTCCACAGAGGTCACCGGGGTGTCACAGAGGATGACATAGGGGATGGGGGGGCTTCCTGAAGTCCACTGTCATCTCCACTGTCTTCAGAGCATTGAGCTCCAGGTTGTTAGCGCTGCACCATGACACCAGACTGATCTCACTCCTGTAGCGACTCATCACCAACAGAGATGTGCAGCCATTTGTTTACAGGGAGAATAACAGGGGTGAAAGGACACAGCCTTAGGGGGATCCAGTGCTGATGGTCCGGGAATCAGACAAGCTTCCCCAGCCTCACATACTGCTGTCTGTCCATGAGGAGGTCTGTGCTCCACCTGCAGGTGGAGTCAGGCACATTCAGCTGGGAGAGTTTAATGGAGCAGGGATTGAACTATTGTGTTGAAGGCAGAGTTGAAATCTACAAACAGGTTTCTGGCGTAGGATCCTGGAAAGTTCAGCTGCTGGAGGATGAAGTTGAGGGCCCTGTTTACAGCATCGTCTACTGATCCATTGGCTCTGTAGGTGAACTGCAGGGGGTCCAGGAGGGGTTCTGTGATGTCTTGAGGTAGGAGAGGACGAGGCGCTCAAAGGACTTCATGACTACAGAGGTCAGGTCCACGGGTGTGTAGTCATTCAGTCCTGTGATTCTGGTCTTTTTGGGGACAGGGATGATGACTGAGGATTTGAAGCAGACTGGCACATGACATGTCTCCAGTGAGGTGTTGAAAATGTCTGTGAACACTGGAGACAGCTGGTTTGCACAGTGCTTCAGGTGGAGCGGGAGACAGAGTCCGGGCATGCAGCTTTGCAGGAATTCAGCTGTTTAAAGAGTTTGTTGTTTTGTTGTTTGTTTTGTTGGTGGCAGACCTAAAAACGTCCCAGTCTGTGCAGGCACCATTAGCACCGCTGATGGTGGTGTAGCAGTGGTCCAGTATCTGTCTCTCTCTGGTCGGACATTTGATGAACTGTTTGTATTTGGGGAGTTTAGATGAGAGGTTGGCTTTATTAAAGTCTCCCAGGATGATGACTACGGTGTCTGGGTTTGTCTGTTCTACGCTCAGCGCTCGCTGGGCAGCGCGCACATCGCCCTGTGGTGGGATGTAAACACCGACCACCACACCTGTTTTACTGTACTGTGTGAGAGATTTGGAGATCTGTTCATGTTTCTTTACATGGTACAGTACATTTTGCCTCTATCCTGCACAATTTAAGTACACCACATGACTGAGCTCTAAATATATAAATATGTTTGATGTTCTATTTCCGCACATTTCTTTCTAATTGGAAATTTCCCACTGTGGGATAATTGACAAAATGACAAAGATTAAATCCATACGCAGATCCAAAACGTCTCGTCCCTGGGTGGGCTCGAACCACCAACCTTTCGGTTAACAGCCGAACGCGCTAACCGATTGCGCCACAGAGACGTCCTTTGATAGGTCGAGGAGCAGGTTTCTAAGACACCCAATGCTACGGGTATGTTGTGTTTAATTTCTGAGGTTAAGAATGGATCCATTTACTTCCCGATCGAGCCTTAGTGTTCATTTGTCGACCATAAAACGTTCTTTCACTTCTGTCGCCAACGTGTCATTCTTCCATCAAACCGACAGGAGCGCACGTGTCTTACCACGAAATCAGCCCCGGAAATTCCAGCCACCGGAAGTCTCGTTGATTCTTTGCATTCTCCGACCAGCGGCGGGATAACGGTGTTTGTTTAGGTTACTACAAAAGCTTTTACTTTTGACGTCTGAATTTCAGGTAAAACTGGACCGAAGCTTTTTATCCATGGTTTGTTAAACGACAATGTGGCCAAGTGGAAATCAAACAAATACGAGGAATGAGCTCATGTTAGCACAACGGCAGTTAGCTGATATGCTAACTAGCCGTGATTAGCTCAAGGCTAACTACTAGCGCAGCCTTTGCTAGTTCCATTGAAGTTAGTGCATCAAAGCTTTGTTTTTTAATTGTGTGCTACTGTTGCTTTTTACTGTACTTCCAACATAGGACCGAAGTTATTAAACTGACTGAATGAGTCCAAGCAGCTTCAAGCTAAGAGGCGGATTATTAATGCGTTGTAGAAATGCCTCCGTCAGGAAGAGGCGCAGTGACTGATGAACTCTTTATGTGGTTGTGGTAAACGAAAGGTTCGGTTTGTGGGAGATAAACATCCGCTTTTTAATCTCAGCTCTTAGATTTGACCAATTTCATCAACGTCAACAATCATAGCAGCGGTCAATCGATGAAAGAGTAATTGTTTTCCTTGGAGAACGTACTTATGGAGAAGTTCGACAGTGTGTCATGTGTTTGTATGATAAGAGGAATCATCAGTTTATAGACATGGAGAAGTGAACGTTGGTGTGAACTAAATCTAAGATTTGTTCTAATTAAAACGTGTTGGTGTCTGTTTTAGTCAAATGGGAGACAGCGATGATGAGTTTGACAGGAGGAGGCGCGACAAGTTCAGGAGAGAGAGGAGTGACATGGAGCGGTCCAGAGAGCGAGAGGAGAGACGGAGGGACGACTGGCCTGACAGGTACCGGCCCGGTCCAGTGATGAACCCTTTATTCTTAGTTAAAGTAAATGGTTTTAATGCTTAGTTCATCTTTTTTTAGCTTTGTTAGTGTGTATTCCTATTGTCCAGTATCTGGTTCCAGCAGACACTGAAGCTTGTCAACTTTCAAGTTGTTAGTTGCGTAATAATTACACTGAGTGAACACGCTATGACCGACAGCTTTGACGTTTTCAGGGACTGGGACCGTGGTAGAGAGCGGAGGAGAGATTACGATCGAGGTCGCAGGGAGAGATTTTCTCCACCCAGACACATCAGCCCTCAGCACAAACGCATGAGACGAGACTGGTGGGTGTGTCACAGCAGCCTCACATGCTTATTTCATCTCCATAAATGGTTTATGATAATTCCCTTTTCCCCCAGGGACGACCACCGGGGTGAACCTTACCACTACGATTTGCCTTATGGAGGAGGTGGGGCCCCATTCCTGGGAGCAGGGCCTCAGGCTTGGCATCCGGACCTGCCTCATCTACACCCCCCCCACGGAGCTCACCTGTTACAGGGCAGGTGAGTTCACCCTCAAGTCTCAAACTGATGGAAGTTTCTTTAATATATTTGTAAACAACACATCCCAATGAGCTTTGGAGTCAAATATTTAAAAAATATGGGACGACTCTGTTTGAATGTACATGAGCTAAAATGTGGAAGAGCAGTCAGTCTTTTTTTCAACAGGAAGACATTGTGTCTGTCTCATTACTGGCTGTGTGGAAGGAACATGATAGAATAATATGGGTTTATAAATGATGTTTCATTCTTAGGCTGGGAATGGTGGATCCAGACCTCCCTCCTCCTGGTCCCCCTGTAATGAGGAGCTTTAAGGTCAGAACATGCAAAGCTAAAATGTGCACTGGTGTTGAGGTTGTGATTTTTTTGGGCATCAGTTCATTAAAAGTTGTGTGTACAGGAGTTTCTATTGAACATGGAGGACAGTGTCGATGAGACAGAAGCAGTGAAGCGCTACAATCAATACAAACTGGATTTCAGGCGGCAGCAACTTCAGGATTTTTTCCTCCAGCATAAAGACCAGGAGTGGTTTCGCTCCAAGTACCATCCTGACGACATTTCAGCAAGGAAGGCAGAGTCTCTGTCCGCTCTCAAAACACGGCTCAGCATTTTCCTCTTTCTGCTTGATAATAACTGGCTGGACAATGTGTCGCTGGACATGGACCACGGCGCTGCCATCATTAAACTACTGGATGCTGGTAAGGACACACATGTTAAGAAGAAAAACAAAGCATCTTGGGTTCATGGTTCTGTTTGCTGGTGGTGTTCTGGGTAAGTCCACAGTGCAGCGACTCTTTTCTTGTACTTGACTTTTCAGCTGTAATAAAGATGGAGGGAGGCACAGACTTTGACTTGCAGGTCCTGGAGGCTCCAACCACTGCATCCGGTTGTGTGGCCAGCAGCAGCGGTGTTAGTGAGAGGAGGCAGGGAGATTCCAGTGCTGCTATCATGAGCATTAACACTGGACCAGAGTTAACAGCTGGTCGGACAGAGGATTCTACCAGAGGAGAAATGGACCACACAAAACACTCTAAGGTGTGTACTGTGTACGGTGGATTTTTTCATATATTGGCCGCACCGGTTTATAAGCCTCACATCCACGTAACGTGAGATATTTACCATACACTAAGACGTTATACAGTTTTTTTTGTAAGCTTTAATTCCGTAAGTACTGCAAAGTTAGCATTTGTTACACGGCTAGTTTAAGTACAGCAGCGTACTGCAAAAGTAATTGACCACTATCTACCGCTCCCTTTGTGCATTAAAACCACTAAAGTTGTCGTATTTGATGTTAGAATTAAACAATCACACAATTTCTGGGTTTTTCTTTTGCTGTTTTGCTGACGTTTTCCTCTTAGCCAAGGGAACACTGTCGGCTGTGCTCTGATGGACAGGCCTTTTCGTCTCATCTTCTTTAAGGTGGCGATTGTTTTGGCTTTTATTAAGCGCAGCAACTCCTGCATAGTTTGCGTGTAAGAATAAGTGAAACATTTTAACAAACTCTTTTGGCGAACTAGCCATTTATTTAAGGCAGAAAGAGATCCTCAAATTAGCTGCACTGTTGTTTAAGACGCAGGGTACAAAGTGCATGGAAAAAGTAAAGACTACTATAATTTCTGGACTAGTCCATAAATTATGGTAGTTTTTATGTGGGATTCTATTGTTACAAATACTCTGCCATGTCCTTGTTTACTAATGTTTACTGATGTGTTTCTTTTTAAATTCTTGTTTTTAATTTGTTAAAGTCAGCATCTTTGAATACCGATGGTGGTCGCAGAGTCTCAGGGAACATGTTACAGGGAGGCACAGGAAATGTCAGGACGTTTCCTCTTCCGTTGGTCACATGATAAAAGCGTTAGTAGACTCACAACTTGATCCTGTGTAAAATCCAGATTGTTTTGGTTTAGGACTGTGGAAAACAGGCCAAGCAGAATGGAGCGAAGCAGAAGGATGATGAGGAAGAAGAGGAAATGAAGGATGAAGAGGCGGATGAAGAGGAGGATAAGAAGACCAAGAAGGTGAGTTAGTTGTTCTTTGTGCTAAGTTGATGCTGCTGCTGTTGCTCCTATTCATCGTCCGTTTCCTCTCAGGGCAGGAAGAGAAAACGCAGCGTGTCTGCCGACAGCGGTGAGGGCAGCGCCTCTGACTCTGACTCCTCCCACTCTCATGGAGAAAAGGGGGAGGATGAAGAGAAGGAGGAAGAGGAGGAGGACGAAGAGAATGGTATGAAGGTGCTTATCCAGGCAAGACATCAGGTCTGGGGCATGATTTGAGCTGTGGTGATCAACCTCCTTCTCACCTCCAGAGCGCCATAAAGAACGGGGAAAGGAAAGAGAGAAGGAGGCGCCAGTGAAGCCCCGCCCCCTCCACCTCACCACCTCCCTGTTCATCAGAAGCATCCCACCAGAGGTGTCCAAGGACGAGATCACTGCTGTGAGAAAGCACACACTCGTGTTCTCACCTGTCCACTTCACAGCACCGTCACTGACTTGTTTTTCTCTGTAGTTGTGTCGCAGGTACCCTGGCTTCCTGAGGGTGGCGCTGTCCGACCCTCAGCCTGAAAGGAGGTGAGGCCTGAAGTGTCTTGTGGTAGTTTGTCCTGCTTGTTCTGCAACATGTCTTTTTAATGTCGCACACCACGGTTGTGTGACTCAGGTTCTTCAGGCGATGCTGGGTGACGTTTGATCGCAGCGTCAACATAAAGGAAACGTGTTGGAACCTCCAGAACATCAGGGTAACACACACACACACACACACACACACACACACACACACACACAGCCATCGCTAGCATTGACTGATGAGTGGTTACTGTCATTTCAACGTCTCGTCTCTCAGCTCAGAGACTGTGAACTTGCTCCGGTGGTCAACAGAGATCTGTGTCGCCGCGTTCGCAGCGTCAACGGTCTGACGCACCACAAACCGGTGGTGAGGAACGACATCCGCCTGTCTGCTCGGCTTGTCCACAGTCTGGACCAGAGGGGCGAGCTGTGGGGCGGACAGGTACGTCACTAGTTCCTGTTGGTGTACTCGACAGCCAGCTAAACCGCTACTGTAAATGCGTGCACTACGTTACCCACAACACCTAGGTCACTTCTCTGCCTGCAGATGGAGACCAACCCCGTTCTGAAGAACATTACAGATTACCTCATAGAGGAGGTGAGTGCTGAGGAGGAGGAGCTGGTCGGTGCCTCTGGGGGCAGCAGGGACGATGCGGGTGACACCAAAGACCCTGCCTCATCCTCTGACGTTTCCGTGGAGACAGACGAGAAACTACTGAAGGTAGGCGGAGCCTGTTCTTCCCGATGGTCTTGGTTGTTGAAGTTTAAATGATGACAGCTGGTTTCTGTGTGTGAGTGTAGGTGCTGGACAGACTGCTGCTATACCTGCGTCTGGTTCACTCTGTAGATTATTATAACTTCTGTGAGTATCCTGCCGAGGACGAGATGCCTCATCGCTGTGGGCTCATCCATGTACGAGGACCTTTACCAGTGGCCAAGATCACTGCCACCGAGGGTACGGCGCACGCACGCACACACACACACACACACACACACACACACACACAGGCTGCTTCAGTCTAGAAGGGGTCAAACTCAGGCCACCGTCCTGCTGGTACTTCAGCTCCTTTTATTCACCTCCATCAGGAGTGACACCTGATCAAGATGATCAGCAGAGAGAGACAACTAGTAGGGACCCCACAGTCTGCTCCTAAACACTTTGTGTTGCTACCATATACTCTAGGGGGTCTCATAAAGGCTAGTTACGCACAAAAACATGTCGTAGGTCTTTACGCAAACATTCAGATGTATCAGAAACTACATGACGTATATGCACATAGATCATAGATGGCAGCTCTCTGGCTGGTGTAAGTACTTTTCTACAGCTATTGGTCTGTCGGCGACACCAAGAGGTGAAAGAGGAAAACTGTTGATTATTAATCACACAGGAGAAAAAGATAAACAATTAATACAGATAGGTGTCTGCAATAACTGCAAGGAGTAGCAGTGATGCAGGGTGCTCGATGAACTATTATGAAGTGACTTGCTCAAGGGCACACCTGATGCCGAGACAGGAATCAAACCGGGGACCTTTTGCCTCCCAAGCTCTACCAACAAAGCTGCAGAGCCAGCCACATCCAGCTACTGACCACACTGGGCATCCAGAGGGAGCTGCAGACCGGTCGGGTATATGTCAGCTGTGTGGCATCATCTTCCCACACGTATCCCATGTATGTCAGTGTATATAAAGTTTCCATACGGTCCCAACGGTTGATCGGGGCAAAATTAAAGCGCCGTTTGCATCAAGAGCAGGTTACCTGATGTGATCGGACTCATCGACTAGACACCGTCACAGGATGAAACATGAGTCAACAGGAAACATTTTTATTTCATCAACGTACAAATAATAAGTGACGCACAAATGCAGCTACAGTCAGCAACATTGTAGCGAGGTGCCTGGTTTAATGATGATCCATTCATCGTATCAGATTTGAAGCTGGTACCGGATCGGTGGTTTCCTGGTCAGTCAACAGCAGGTGGTTTAATGTAGAGAAGTCCTGTTAGTTGAACACAACCTGGTTTGGTGATGCTTTGGTAGTAAACTTTATTTCGCATCCACCTTCATTTCAGACCAATTTCCACTACTTTGCAGAACCTACAGCATCACACCTGCTTGATGTGGTAAATGTGGGACATTAATAAATAATTAGGGGTTCAGAGCTAGATGAGATCTGTAAACGTGGCAAATGATTTGAACAGTTTCTGAAGCTGGGTTCCTTAAGGCTGTGCTCATGACCCACTGTGTATTTCTTTTTATTGGTCAGTCAGTGAACATCAGAGGATGTGTGAGGAGCGTCTGGCCCCGCTTCTCTCACCGTCAGAGGCTCTGAGCGAAGACGAAGCTACGAGGTTTGGAAAGAAGGACCCAGAACAGGAGGTACCGCTGCTGTCCGTCTTAGCCGTCTGTCTGTGTGCCTGAGTGTGATGCTGATCTGTCTCCTGTGTTTGTCCAGGTGGAGAAGTTCCTGTCTGCCAACACTCAGGAGCTCAGCAAAGACAAGTGGCTCTGTCCTCTAAGTGGGAAGAAGTTCAAGGTAAACCCTGTTACCTGTACCTGTATGCAGCTAGCTTGGCTGAGCGGTTACCGTGGTAACGTGTCGTTGCTGTTCTTCAGGCTCCGGAGTTCGTCCGTAAACACATCCTGAACAAACACGCTGAGAAGGTTGCTGCTGTCAGACAGGAAGTACAGTTCTTCAACAACTTCCTGCTGGACACTAAAAGGCCTGCTCTTCCTGAGAACAAGCCCCTCCCTCCAGCTGCACAAGGTGCGTCTCATCCTCCAGGAGGCATCGGAGGTGACGCTTGATTTGGATGTCAATACACACTTGTTCCCTGTCTGTGTTTCAGCGGCTCCCCCTGGTGTAGCAGGGTTTCCTGGTCAGTCTCCACAGCAGCAGAGCCTCCTGGGATATCCACCCGGAGTCCGGCCTCCGATGCCGGGCTTTCCTGGTAAACACACTCTCCACTACCAGCATTGGTATTAGTTTGAGATGACTCGGTCAACAGTGACACCAGGCTGCTCACAGCATCAGATCCAGAAAGCGCTCTCTGTGCCAACTAAACCCTCTATGTTCCACGTTGGTCTTTCCTTGGAAGCTTTGCTAATAAAGCCAACCTGCAGCAGAAGTTACCAAATCTACGGATCAGCGAATGTAACAAATGTAGATTGTAAAGAATGTAACTTTGTGTAATGCTTATTGCTGGCGTGTGTTGCAGGTGGACCCCCCTACCCCCCCAACCAGTTTGTGGCAGGACGTGGTAACTATGACAACTTCAGAGGTCATTTAGGAGGAGGAGGAGGAGGCTTTCCTGGAAAGCAGCGAAACAGCAGGTGAAGATGTGAGGAGCCTGGACAGAGTGACCTGGTTGGTACGTGGCTAACGTCTGCGCTGTTTGCAGGGGGATGCGAGGCGACCCACGCTCCATCATTGAGTACAGAGACCTGGACGCACCGGACGACCTCGACTTCTTTTAGGCAGCAGTGAAAACAACAGGATGTTTCTTAAAAGGTTTTTTATTCCTGCTTTTGTCTCGATGTCTTTCACCTTCCTGCCAATATTTGTTGGTCTTTTTTATGATGAGTTAGCGAAAATAAGGTGTGTGCGTGTGTCTCAGCAGGACCACTGTAACCATGATGATGTTGATTTTATTTGTTCCACTTTCCAATAAAGATCAAAACGGGAGAGCAAGTCCTACCTGTTTGTTTCTTATCATCATCATGTTACAGGAAACGGCAGCTTTGCCAAGTCTGAGTCACAGTTAGAGTGACCAACAGGAGGAATTTGCATCTCCTCCTACAGATGTGTATCAGTCTGGGACTACAGCTACTTATTTTTGTATTGGTTTCCATCCTCCAGATCTGTTGTCCTCAGCTCAGAGACACAGACTCATGTTTAATGAGAAACAGTGACAACATTTAATGTATCAGTAATAAACTGTTTTTTTATATTTTTATACACACCCCTTTTGCGGTTTTTCATTTCAGCTCAGATTTAGATCAACATGTTCAACACGACTCACAGGTTTTGATGAAAAGCTTTTAGACTCATGTTACAGAGGCTAAAATATAGAGTACAGACGAGGACTAAATGTCTAATTCTTTTTAAAATAAAATAATGGTATAATAATGAATGCTATTAAGACTTTATTCGTCATATTTACACCTTACATTGAGTTGCCAGATGATCAATAAAGTCTGCAGAAGACACACCTTTTATGCAATTAGAATAAAATTCAGTTGTTTACTTCCACACATTCATTATTTCAAAAGAAAAAAATATATATTTTGTTGTAACTATGTGCAGTGGTGCTATCACCAAGATATCAAAGAGCTTGAAGCTCACAGTAACAGATCAGAGAAATCTGCAGAAACCACAACCACTAAACTTAATTTAAATACAAGATTAAACAAAGATAATATTTGCACAACAAACCAAATATAAACTAAAACGCACTATTACCCCCAACACGAAGCCTAAAATAAAACCATACTGCAAGGGGAAGATTCCCCCTCCTGGGCTCACACACTTGACCACTCACTGAGAACGCACCCGAACACAAAGAAAGGTAAAACAAATTAGACTAAGACAGAATGTTAAAGAAAATGCATGCACTCAAATCAGATAACATACTTCCAAAATAAAGTGTGTGCTGTGTGAAATCAAAAGAATATGTGTGGTCATTAAACTGATGTTGGTTACATGTTTTTACAAACCAAACAATCACTAACGGCGTGGCCGTCACAGCCTCCTTCATCCTTGGCTTAGCCATTTGTAGTTTTTCCATCCCTACTGGGGCCTGTGGATCAGAACACACAAAAATCACCAGTTGCAGCTCTGACACATACACTGACCCACTTGGTTCTGACCGAAACCCACTGTCTCACCTGGTTCCACTGTCAAGGTGACAGATCTTATCTTGCGTCTTTTTCCCTGGGTGTCATAACATTCGTATATTCCACTGTCAACAGTCATGGCCTCTTTCAGAACCAAAGAAATGTCTCCATTCTCCATCTCTGTGTCCTTCAGCTCTACCCAGTTCTTAAAATACGGATGCTGCTTGTCAGATATGTGTTTCCCATCTGTAGATATGAAGACATCACCTGCTTTGATCAGATCTTCTCGCTTCCACTCCACATCAGTGACGGGGCCGTTACTGTTACAGGACAGAACGACCCGTTGTCCAGATTTAGCTGTGATATGGTCTGAAGCAGAGAGACAAAACCCAAACCAGTGACATTATAACTCAAAGTTCATCCCATCACTTTAACATCAGCCAGTCAGAGTTGGCATCTGTTTAGCTGTGACCAGCCTGTAAATATCAAATTGCAACCAGACCGGTGCATTTGACCACTAGTTTCAGCTGTTGCTGGTTAATACAAACACCAACATGAGGAATCAGTAGTTCAGTGAATGCTCCACGTCCTGTGGACTCACCTTCCACCACCAATCTGATGCTGTTGATGAGTTCAGGTGCAGACCTCTTTCTGCGTTCAGAGGTGGTCTTTCCAACATAACACTCATATGTTCCAGCGTCGTAGTCGGTGACGTTGCTCAGAATCACATCCACGTTTCCGTTAGTCATCTCTGGATCTCGAAGCTTTACCCGACCATGAAAAGAAGAAAGCTGGTAGTTGTCATATGTCTGCTTATCTCTGAAGAAAAACACGTAGTCATCTGACTCCAGATCAGCTTTGGTCCACTCCAACTGTTTGATGTCAGCATCGGTGGGGCCCTGACAGGTAAGAGTGGCATTCTTTCCCGTTTTTACTTTCACCTCTGTTCAAGAAAAAAGCAGAAAGTAACAGTTAAAAAGAGACCTTTGTATCTAAACCAAGACTTTTTAAAGATTTTAAAGGGTTGACCAAAACGACCTCGATTAATATTTAAGAACGAAGAGACACTCAGATTGCTCCATAATTTCTATACAGAGGAGTTATCGTTTCTTCCTCCCGTAAGATGCCTCAGCAGATGGTTTGCCGTGGGCTCAAAAACTACAACTAGTGATTCCTGGTTTCCTCTGTACCTGCCCCAGCAACGGTCAGACTGAGAGGGGGCGGGGCCATGCGGAGAGGGGGCGGGGCCAGGCTTCATGACCATGCGACCTTTCTCTGGATTATTTAGAATACAGCGAATTCTCCAGCGGCCGAAGGGCGACCGCTATGAGTTGATAGCGAAGCAGCCGACAGGGAGATCCGACCACGGGGCAGCTTACAGTAGCTGTGTGCAGGGGACAGCCGGTGGTCTGCACCACACGCCGATGTAAACAACTGAATATCACTGTGCTGAATTTCACCGCTACCGATTTCGTTCAGGTAAAGTTGCGGACTCTACTGCTGAAGACACATCATCACTCTTGGGCTACATGTGGATAGAGGAGCTGGAAACTAGCGTCAGGATACCGAGAAGAAACCGGAAAATAGCCGGGACAGAACGGTGGAATGAACAGAGTAAGTAATATATATAATCATTTATTGTTTTATTTTGCGCTGTAAGGTTTGAGCACAGTTACGAGCTGCTGCTTCTCGTGTTGTGGAGTGTCGGGGATAGCGTTAGCTTACCTTGCTATCGTTAGCCTGTGTGTCAGCTTGGCTAACAGCAACACTACTATACTAATGAAATAATTAATGTCATCCTATTGCAGGTAATATCTTCGGGTCGCGTATCGTCACAGACGAAGAAACGGGGGTTTTGCCTATTGTAGAATCTGTGGCTTTCTAACAACTGTGCCTCGATTCAAAATGAAAAGTTGCGGATCGACTTAGAAATTATGTCAATTGTACTCATTTCAGCGCAGACACATAATGCATCTCTGCCGGACGCCAGCTCTCTGCTGTGGGGACCGGTGTGGTGCCAAAAAGTGACTGTCTGCCAGAATTTGATTTCCGCACGCGGGAGCGCGCACCGCCTCGTTAAGGCGTTTAGCTTGGTTTGCGTAGGACTACAGCTGCTTATTTCGGTTTCAAACGGCCATAACTTGTAAATATGATCCGCTACACGTTTTCTAGTGGACGTAGTGACGCCACGTCTTTTAGATTTTGTGTAAACGACGGAAATAATCATTGTAATTTTCTTTCATGTTGCCAAAACGTGATTATTAGAGCCAAAGTTTTTGGTCAGAAGCTTAATTCTGTCTTATTTTAAATACACTGAGCTCTGCTTTGTTATATTTACAGATGTGATACACCAAGACCAGTAGAACCAGTAGCATGCTGGTTTTATGTTGCCACAAAGTGATTAAAGCCAATATCTTTTTACCGAAAGCTTCTTTCTCCCCTATTTTAAATTCGTCAAGCTCTGCTGGGTTTTATTAACAGATTTAATGAGCATACAATACACCTTATCACTTTCTACACCTGTTTGAGACCAGTTAAACCAGTAATATGCTTTGTGCACTTGCCAAAAAGTGATTACAGCCAATATTGTTTGATAAAAAGCTTATTTCTGCCTCATTTTATCTTTATCAAACTCTTCTTGGTTATATTAACAGGTTTAATTAGCATCCAGCTCACTTGATCGCTGTCTGTACCTGTCTGAGACCAGTACAACCAGTAGGAAGCTCTTTCCACGTTGCCAAAAAGTGATTCATGCCAATATCTTTTAACAAGAAGCCTTTTTCTGCCTAATTTTAAGTCAGTGGAGCTCTTCTTGTTCATATTAAGACATTTAATGAGCATCCAGCTCACTTGAACACTGTCTACACTTGTTTGAGACCAGTACAACCAGTAAGATGCTGTCTTTACATTGCCAAAGAGTGATTACAGCCAATATATTTTCACAAGCTTATTTCTGCCTTATTTTAGCTTTATCAATCTCTTTTTGGTTATATTAACAGGTTTAATAAACATCCAGCTCACTTGACCACTGTCAGTACCTGTCTGAGGCCAGTACAACCTGTATGATGCTCGTTTCACGTTGCCAAAAAGTGATTTATGCCAACATCTTTTGATAATAAGCTAATTTCTGTGTCATTTTAAGTCCATGGAGATTTAAGTTAACTTGACCACTCTCTGTACCTGTCCTGAGACCAGTAGAACCAGTAAGATGCTGTGTTCATGTTGCCAAAAAGTGATCCTCACGGACAGCCTCGTCCTCCTCCATACGACGTAACTTGTCGGTGCTGTACTCTGACTCATGCAACTAACCACAAATATCAGAATGTGCGTGCTGAAGTAAATGGTGGTAAAGATGGAGCTGATTTAACTGATGACTTTGTGTCTAAACTGGAGAGGCTGGGAAACAGTGAATATGATAGTGGAAAATAATGTGTGAGCTTTTCCAGATTCAGATTAATGAAGTTGAAGGCTGTAAATGTGTAAAAATAATAAATAAGAAAGTAGGACAATGTTAAACAACTGAAACTAGTTGTAAAGTGATTTTATGTGGGTTTAGATAGTTACAGCAAGTCTGAAAACTTGCCTTAAGTTTTCAATTGCGTTTGACTTGGATGTGTTCATGAGAAATATTCACAGATCTAGTTTAATAATGAAACCAACAGCTCAATGCCTGATCAGCAGCAGCTTCTTCCTGTTGTCGGCCATTAAACCACCAAAGTAAAACGACAGCCGCGCCGCCATTACACAAAGGAGCAGAGATGCGTCATCACGACTAGCACCAACAACAGGAGGTTAATAGTTAAACATTAAAATTTGAATCTCTCCCCCACACAAATTTGTTGTCATATTAATTTTTTTGGAAAGTTAAAAGAGACAGAGTTCGAACAGAGCAAATTCACAGTCAGTAATATAGTAGATAATTTGCTTCAGAACTTCAGTAAATTCTTATCTTACCTAAGAGTGGAGAGCAGCTCAAGAAACACGACAGGAGACAAAGAAGCTTTAGACTGAACATGGACATTTCTTCTTTTTCTCCACAGTTAAAATAAGTAGACCTGATATGAGGCGACTGTACCTGTTTGTTCTGTTTTTTTCTCTGTCTTTGTACATGTAGCTGAGCAAAGAGGGAGGAGTCATACAAGACTTGCACGAAAACAAAACCTAACCACAGAATGCAAAGTGAAACTGAGCACTGAACATTCTCAGACAAACAATCTATCTTCCTCTCAAGGTTCTGTCGCACATTAAGTGCTGACATCTAATGTTGTGTTTGACTGACCGATTGTTTATGGCTTGTGTCTGCCTTTTACCCCTGGTCTCTGGCTCCTTTCTATCTGATGCCCCACCAGACCCAAGGCTGTAGACCTTGTGTATTCCCTGTGTAATGTAAACATCTTCACCCACAGTGTGATAGGAAGATTCCACCAGGTCCCGGGAGAGAGGTTAAAAGGCAGAGACAACCTCAGAACGGGGTGATCTCAGCATTATACCTCCGTGGTGTATGTTCAGATCTCCCCAGCTGGCTTTTGATTTGCTTTCCTCATTATTTTTCATTTCCTTTATTATCTCAATAAATCGCACAAAAGGACAAGTCTCTCATCTGCCTTTATTCCAAAATTTCCACTACAGAGACTCAGTCCTGACAGATGTCCACTTTAATGGAAACCCGTACAGACTTTTTCAACCCATTAACATTGCTAATTAGCTGTACTGAGACACACTGAAACTGGACTAGACAGAGTGGCAAGGTGGCATGGAGATTCCTCAAGATGCCTCCAAACCCACCTGAGAACCTTTTAGGGTACAAGGTTCAAGATTCAAAAAACTTAATTAATTCCATATCGTAGATCCTTCCTACCTGCTGCTGTCAGACTGTATAATCAGAACTGTTGACCACGTCCCACTACAGTCACTCACCCACTGCATCAGTGGTTTATATAGCAACCTGCTCTGCACAATATTTGTGTAAATCTGTGAACAATCATGTATATTGTTACTGGTACAAATCTTATACCCATTACTGTGCAATAACCCTGCAATGACCTCATGCTCACTCCAACTGTACTGTACTGCTTTGTACTGTGCCAACACAAACTGTTCTGTACCTGTATTCTCGCTCATCTGTACTGCTGTTGTGAGAAGTAATTTCCCCACTGCGGGACTATTAAAGGTTTCCTTATCTTATCTCTCTCATCTGCTTCTTTATGGAAAATTTCCACCACAGAAATTGGCGTCACGAACAGGATCCGCGGCAGGTCGTCTGGACGGTGTGACCAGGGACGATAGTCCTGAGGACTAGGGTCGCTCAGCCTCCAAACCTCTACAGCTGTTCTGAGTGGGAGGACTGCTCACCCGTCTGGATCGCCTCTGACGAGATCCAACGAACACAAAATGCAACCTCTACTCGGCCCGGTGAGAGAGATTCCGTTTTGTTGCGACTTATTTATTAAAAAAAAACAAAAAAAACGATTTGAATTTGGTTTCAGGTATTCGGGGTTTACTTGGCTCTGATCATTTGGTTTAGGGAAAGTAAGGCAAATAACAATTAATTCTAAAGCATCCCCTACTAGACTTAAACAAACAACGACAAAAGAAAATATAACTAGGACTAGAGACAAAAATATTTCTAAAACGACTATGTTTGGTTTAATGTATAAGGTTTGTTAAAAAAAACAATGGATGTAATGCAACTATGTGTTATAACTTTACATTCAGTATTTAAACTCGTTCTCTCGCAGATGTTTCATGTAAATGTTTATTGTCATTCTAATGTCACTTACTCACTCACTTTGCAAAGCGCTCACCATACGTAATCACTCACTTTCCTTTTACTTTAATTTTCCTTCCCTTTACTCTTTTTTCTTCACCTACTTTCACTCCACACTGTTTACATCCTTCTTTTCTCTATTCGTCTCCCACGTAGTCAGCCAGTTATGTAGCCCTCCAGCAGCCACACACAAACATCTACTGCACAGGGGAATCACGTGCACATACATAGATAACACACAACTCAGAATACACAGGTACTTAAGGTTAGCCACACACCTAAAGTCTGTCACACTATATACACACAAGACTAGTGATCCACAGCAGTCAGGTAAGATATGACACCACTGAAGATTGTCACTTGGAATGTACGTGGAATCAATAAGAAGGAGAAACGATTTAAAATATTTAACCATTTGAAAACCCTACAAGCAGACATTGTTTTACTACAGGAAACTCATATTCCCAAAATTATAAATTACACTCTGGCATCAGCAGAGTTCCCACATGCTTACTTAGCCGGTTACAATTCTAAACAAAGAGGGGTCGCCATCCTGATAAATAAAAAGATTAACTTTACGCATAACAATACCATTGTAGATCCAGAGGGGAGATATATAATCATTAATATCTTGATAGGAAACATTGAATATTGCATAGCTAATGTGTATGGCCCTAATGCTGACGACCCCTCTTTCTTCTTCACATCACTGTCTGCTCACTCTGGTTCCAAACTTATAGTAGGAGGGGACTTTAATTTAGTATTTAACCCAGAGTTGGACAGGCTAAGCAAAGCTGTGAGCAACAGGAACTGGCAATCAGTACAGACCTTAAAACAGTACATGGATGACTTTGGTCTCTGTGACACATGGCGTTCTCTTCATCCTACATCCAGGGAATATACCTTTTTCTCGCCAGTTCACCACTCTCACTCCCGTATAGATTATATTTTAGTAAATAACTCAGTCTTACAAGATGTCTCTGACACCAATATTCACTCTATCACAATCAGTGATCATGCACCAATGTCCATTTCGTTGATTAAGACAGCCACACCATCAACCAGGAATTGGAGGTTTAATACATCATTACTCAATGATCAAGACTTCATCAGTTATGTCAGGAGAGAATGGAAAACCTTTATAGAAATCAACGATACACCGGAAATCTCACCCTGTGTTCTTTGGGAGACTGGGAAGGCAGTTATGCGCGGTAGAATTATTTCATATTCATCACACAAGAAAAAAAAGGACATGTTACTTGAATTAGAATTAGAGCAAAAAATAAAATCTCTAGAGATTAAATATGCAGCCTCTCCAACCAATGATGTCCTAGAAGACCTAAAGAATCTAAAGCTGAAATTAAATAATATAATTGATTGCAAAACTCAGTTTCAGATAGACCAATTACGCCGGGAGAACTTTGACCATGCTAATAAATGTGGTAAATTTCTAGCTAACCAATTAAAAAATAATAAAGAGAAACAAATCATCCATTCAATAACTAATAAGGAAGGCAACATTACTCGTGATCCCCATGAAATAAATGATACCTTTAAAAACTTTTACCAAGAGTTATATACGTCCCAAATAGATCCACCCACCTCAGCCATAGAGGCGTTTCTGAATAAACTAGAACTGCCAAAGCTAAATGAAGAACAATCTACAACTCTAGACTCATTGTTATCTTTGGCAGAACTACATGAAGCTCTGCAGGAGATGCCCAATAAAAAAGCTCCAGGACCAGATGGATTCCCAACTGAATTTTATAAAGAGTTCTGGTCCATGCTGGCACCCAGCTTTTACAAAATGTTAGCTGAAATTAAACAACAACATTCATTACCCACAAATATGAATTCTGCCTTCATAAGCCTGCTCCAAAAACCAGGGAAAGACCCTACACTCCCATCGAGTTATAGACCAATTTCACTAATAAATGTAGATCTAAAAATAGTGTGTAAAGCACTTGCTAGAAGATTAGAAAAAATCACTCCATATATAATTCACTCTGATCAAACAGGCTTCATTAAAGGTAGACAGTCAACAAACAATATGAACAGACTAATTAATTTAATTGATTATGTCACCATCCATAAACTAGAGACAGCCATCGTCTCCTTAGATGCAGAAAAAGCTTTCGATAGAGTAAACTGGAAGTTTCTTTTAGCCACTCTGCACAAATTCGGCATTGGGGAAACATTCATAGACTGGATCCAAATATTATACAACTCAGCAAACGCTGCAGTCAGAACAAACAACCAGATCTCACCAAGGTTTAATCTGCATAGAGGGACAAGACAGGGCTGCCCACTGTCCCCATCACTATTTGCAATATTTATTGAACCTCTAGCCGCAGCAATAAGACAGCATGAAGGAATTACTGGAATATCGACCAAATCAGTAAATCATAAAATAAGTTTATATGCTGACGATGTGTTACTGTTTCTCCTTGAGCCACAGACGTCTCTTCCTACAACTATCAGCCTCATAGATGAATTCTCAGGACTTTCAGAGTACTCTATTAACTGGACCAAATCTATAGTGCTACCACTTAACCTTAAGGTGACTAACATCTCCTCTACCACACTCCATTCAGGAAACATTAAATACTTGGGCATTGAATTGTCGTCTAGGCTATCAGAGCTTATTGATCTAAACTACAATCCATTATTAAAACAAATAGAAGCCAACCTCAAAAGATGGCAGTCCTTACCCATTTCACTTATGGGAAGAATTGCCACCATAAAAATGATGATCCTGCCAAAAATTAATTACATATTTTCAATGATTCCAACTCAGCCAGCCCAGGCGTGGTTTAAGACATTAGACTCCTACATCTCACAGTTTTTGTGGAAAACCAAGCCACCACGAATTAGTTTAAAAACTCTTCAAAAATCCAGACGCTGCGGCGGCCTAGAACTACCTAACTTCCACCACTATTTTCTTGCCAATAGACTGAACCATGTCCACAAATGGATAAAACCCATGCCAGCAGACTCCTCCTGGATAGACATTGAACAAACATTTTGTGGAAATATTAAAGTTGCAGATCTGCCCTTTATCAGCACCAAAATCAAACATCATAGTTGTTACCAGAACATTAGCATTAAAGCATCTCTGCAAGCCTGGTGGGAGTTTCTTAAAATTAATGGGTCTTCGCTTACTCTTTGCCAAAACACACCTCTCTGGAACAATTCAGACATCATACAAAACAAAAAGGCAATACACTTTCCAACTTGGCATATCAAAGGGATAACACATCTGAAACATGTTTTCACAAGAGACAAGTTTACCTCTTTTGAAGAACTAGTGTCTCACTATGAAATCACTAGTGCCAATTTCTTAGAATACCAACAACTAAAGTCAATACTTAATGCAAAAAGTAAGAATACTGCCATCCACATGCAACCACCACCAGTAATAGAGCGATTTATTGATATATCAGGGAAAAGGACAGTATCCAAATTATATATCTTAATTTCCAATGTAGACCAGACAGTGAGCCTTCCGATCTCTAAATGGGAAGCTGATCTCAATATCACCACTAATTACACATTCTGGAATAACATATGTTCTAATTCATTCAGAATGACAAAAAATACAAATTTACAACTAATACAATACAAAATTCTTCATAGAACTCACTATACAGGACAAAGGATGTTCCAAATGGGTCTCACAAACTCAAATATTTGCCCTCACTGTACAGATAACACAGCAGATAGATTCCTACATGCATTCTGGTCATGCTCACCTGTGCAGCAATTTTGGCAAAGAGTATGTGAACACCTGTCAACCCAGTTAAGCTGTCCAATCCCAGCAGCCCCTGCACTTTGTCTTCTAGGAGATCTAAGTGGGCTTGATCTAGAGACAAACTCATCACACACACTTCTTTCTGCCCTCTGTGTCGCAAAGAAAATCATCCTCATGAACTGGAAAACTAAAAAAAAATTAAGCATTACTCAATACCTGAACAGCTTGTTAGATTATACCACCTTAGACACATTGTCTGCTTCATCAAATCAATGACCAAAACTATACTCTGATTGATTCCATTTCCAGGTAAGGATGCGTGGGGCTCGGGTGCTGCGTCATGTCTGGCACAGTGGTGGGGGGAGACTAGTGGTTGGTGGTGCCTGCCTGCCTAAGGAACCGGGACAACGGGTTGGTGGACTCAGGGCTGGCCGCAGGGGTCCCCTGCGGCGGGGGTGTGGTGGCTGCTGGGACCGGCGGCCCTGTGCCGGGGTGGGACCATTTTGAGGGTTGGCGTGTGCCTGTCTCCGGGGAGCCGGAGGCGGGCCTCCCTGCCGGTGTGCGGGGGCGGACCTGGGGGTGGAGACCTGGGTAACCTGCGTCCGGGGGACTCCCTCTGGGGGTGCCTGCCTGTGCCCGGAGGGGTGTCTCTCCCCTGGGGCGCTGCCCCTGCTCGGGTGGGGCGCTGCCTGCCCTAGCGGTCCGACGCCCTCTGGTAACTGCTCGGGCCTGTTGCAGGGGGGGGTTGGCGGACTACTCAGGCTAGAGCCTTCATTGGGCCCTGGGCGGAGGCTGGCCCTCAATGCACAACCGCAGAGTATGTGTGTGGGTTTGAGTGTCACACTACACGGGGCGAGCATGGGCATACTTGAGCGAGAGAATGGGTAAGTGTGAAAGAAGGGTGAGGATGGCTCTGGCTGTGCTGCGTGTGGCGCCTGGGCAGTAGTACTGCGGTCCCTGGGTCTCGGCTGTCCCTTCGTGGCTGGGGGTTGTGGGGGGTGGTGGGATAGGTAGCAGAGCCAGTCGGGAACCTGGCTCTGCGGACCCTGGAGCTCTGCTTCCCAACTACATTTCTCCGCATTCATCCACTTAGGTCTGCAAGGGGCGTCCTGCTGATGGAGGGACCAGGGCTACTGGGAAGTGGTTCCGTCCCTTCCAAGTGGGATGCTCTGCAGTTTTAATTGCATTAGTCATACACACTTGTCCAGGAATCTGGGGGCTCCTTCCGGGGGGGCCAGTAGACTTCCCATTGATGGCTCTGTCTGCTGGACCCGCCGGAGAATTGGGTATCTCCCAAAGTTCCTCATACTTAGCTACATACACATACATTTAGGGCCGGGGGTGGGCTCTTTCACTGGGGCCTGGGGCTGAGGCCAGTTGTGGCCTCGGCCACTGGCCCTGATGGAGAGATCACCACCCAGTTTTAACTGCAAAAAGACATTTAGGGCGAGGGGGGGCACTGTCCGGGGGACACACCGTCAGCCAGCGGTTGTGCTCCTGGAGGTGTCACCCACCTTCAGTGCACTTTAGTTCCACACACTCACGTCCAAGCTGGGTTGCAGGGTTCTGGGGTGCCTTTTTCTACTGCCCTCTGCCTCCCCCGGGTTGGGGGGGTTGGTCGGGGCTCGGGAGGAGCTGCGGTCCCTGCCTGGGGCCACATGGACGGCAGGCCGGAGACCTACCCTCCCCACGAATGTGATCAAGCGAATGGTGTGGGTGCGAGAATGTATCTGAGAGTGCATTGGTTCACGTATGATTGACTAGTTGTGAGAGAGTCTATGGTGTGTGTGTGTGTTGATGTGATGATGTGTGTTGCACATGTGGGTGGGTGTATGCGTCTGTGTTTGTGTGAGTTGGTATGCGTGTGGTGCGGTTGAAGTGTGGGGGGTCCGGTTTTTCGCCCGGGGTACGATGATCGTCTGCCTGGGTGGTCTCTTTTCTGCTGACCCCACCAATTGCTGGCCTTGTGCTGCAGGCCGCTGTAGCGCCAGGGGATGAGGTCGGGCCGATGGGGTGGGCCCCGCTCCGCCCGTGCGGGGGTGGTGGACTGGGGGCGGGCCCCACTCTGGGCGCGGGGGCATCTTCTGGCGGGCTCCCTACGGACCGTGGGTCCTCGGGCTCTACTCTTTCAGGCCGACCCCCCCGCCGGGGGGAGTGTTTGCCCCTGGTTCTCATGGGGCGGACAGCGTTGACCCCCGGTGGCCCACTCTCGCCTCGGGTGCTGTCTCTGTGGCTGCTGCAGCTCTGCCTGGGGGGCTCTGTGTGGGCGGCTTGGGTCGCAACACCTGCCCTCCTGGAACTGAAGGTGTGTGTGCTCCCTGGCTGCTAGGATTCATTCCTCTGCTTGCTGGATGGGCGTAGTGGCGGAGCCCCTCACATCACCCTGGCTTCCACAAGTGGCATTGTTCATGCACCAACGTCTGCCTCACCCTTTGGGTGAATAATGTTAAGCTACAGCCTTACTAACCTTGTAGTGGGACACTTTCCAAATCCAACTGTAAGTATTATTGATACTTAGCACTACCAATATCAATAATGTGTGAATATGGAAAATGTGGTGTTGTATGTCATGACCTTTATTAAGTAGTATGGGATATGTATAATAATGCACATATGTATGTATATTGTATGTATATGTTTGTATTAGTATGTGCACATACCTTAGCACTATTATTGGTATTAGTATTAATCTCCAAGGTAAACCACAGCACAAAAATTGTTTAGTTATGAATGTGTTAGCCTAAGGTACATCCATGCTTCTTATTTATTTATTCTATTTATTTATTTATTTATTTTTTTTTGCTCCGATTGTTTACTTAACAGATTTGCTTGGTTTCAGCAGCTGGTTGCACCCCTTACCCCCCTCCCCCCTGCATACACACCCTAAAGCAGAAACCTAACCTGTCCACCAACACAGCAACATCACACACATTTTGGATTAGCTAAATAAACCATTAAATAAACCATAAATCAGGAAGAGTATATATATTCTATATATACTCTTCTTGTTAAAGCAAAGCTGTCCATCACAATATGGCATTCAGCGTAATATATGCTGCTTGCTTAACTGCTGGACAGAACAAAAAAAAAAAAATAATAAAAATAAAATAAAATAAAATAAAATAAAATAAAAAAATAAAACGACTATGTGGCTGAAAACATCCAAAATATAATATTAGGATTTTTTTTTATTTTAAATTTAATATTCTGGTAAAATTAATTAGGTCAAAGTCTGCCCTGGTGGCTGAGACGGTGGTTGCTAAGGGTTGGCTCGTGGGACCGAGCTTGTTTTTGTCTGTACTGAGGATACAGACCAGTGTGCAGATCTGAGCGCAGTCCAAAGGGAGTGGACAAGAAATAAAAGACGGCTTCTGAAACACGGAGCGCGTTTGCAGGGGGAAGTGGTTTTGAGATACGAGGGACCCGGGTCTTAGAGGGGCCTGACGGTGAGGGACCACTTCCGAGAACCCTGTCGCTGATCTGAGCGGTTCCCTTTCTACGGAGACGTCCGTGGAAGAGAAATTTCGAAAAAAGGTTCCGGCCGGAACACAAAAAAGTCTAAGGCAGAAAACCGCCGGGACTCTGAAAGATGGGTTCGGGGCGATCTAAGTCTCCACCACCAGACTGCAGCATTACAAAAGTAAAAAGTAATTAAAAGTAAAAAGTAAATATGGTTATTAGTGCGTTTCATGTTTCCATGAGTGGGAAACTGGTTATGGGTTCAAAAGGAGAATCACTTAGTGTAAAAGACATATGCACCTTAAAAGAAAAGTTAGATACAAAAGATGAGATTTGAAAAAGCAAAACTATCTGTGACGGTCTTCTTCGTCCACTCGCCTGAGTGACAGACGGAGACGATTGGTGGAGGTGATGGGGGCGTGGTGAGAGCCTGGCTAAATGCAGGTGCGTCTAAGCGCCAGTCCTGTCTTGCCACTTACAACGCACGTAGCAGTGAGGCCCAGTAGGGAGGTTGGACCTGCATGGGATCCCTTCTATATGCAGCGCTTATGAGCGATTGTGTTTCAGAACCGCCTCCTACCTGGACCGTTGATCGAGGGAGGTGGGACTGACAGCAGTTGGTGTCGCGGTAGGTGCACACCAGCTTTTAGTCCCTCAGCTGCTTTTGGCCCGTCTTATCTGTATTATATCTTTTTAAAGTGCCAGCAGGTCGGGGTGATGCACCGTCGCTGGCGCTTGTTGGCTGCAAAGAGGACGGAGTAGATTGGGTCGAGTGCTGATCGCAGCATATTGTGGTCAGCTGATTCGACCTCCTCAGCGTCCTCTGCTGCCGCTCGACGGTGTCAATGCGGCTTTGTGGTTTTAATAATCTCAACTGCTGCTCCCGCACGACTGTGTCGATGCACTGCGGTCAAGTGAGCCGTCGTTCGTTCATCCGTCGTTCAGCCGCGCTTCAAAAACGTCTTGCGCCCGTATTACGCGCTTTACAGCAGAGCACAAAACGCGCTCGTCGCGACTTCCTCTACGAAACAAAATATTGCATATATAGAAAAACTGTCGCCTAATAAAGATCTGTGTACTTTTACTGTAAAATTAAGCATTTATTAGTATTTAAAAATACCATGTCATACTGTAAAACTTTTATAATTATTAACTTAACATTGGTGCATAGTTCCAGACCACTTTCCCCCTGATCTACTAGAGATGTATTATCACCCCACAAATATTCATGTATTTTTACTGTATAGTTTAGGATTTAGCAGTACTTGAAGGTACTATGTCATAATGTAATACAGTCAACTTTGATGATTAATAACTTGACTTTGGTAAATAGTTCCACGCTCAGACCACTTTCCCCTTGTTCTACTAGTGATGTACTATCACACCACAAAGATTCGTGTATTTTTACTGTATAGTTTAGGATTTATTAGTATTCAAAACTACCATGTCATACTGTAACTGTATGGGTCGTAGAGTCAACTTTAATCGTTAATAACTTGACTTTGGTGCATAGTTCCAGGCTCAGACCACATTCCCCCTGATCTACTAGAGATGTACTATCACCCCACAAAGATCTGTGTACTTTTACTGTATAGTTTAGGATTTTAGTAGTACCATGTTATGCTAAAATATGGCCCTTACAGTCAAGCATAAAACCAATAAGTACTGCACTACAAACAGTGTAGTGTGTAACTTTCTTTTTTATTGTTTTAAGTCTGTATTGTGAAGAGAGAATAATTGCATTAAATCTAATCCTGAATATTTGGTTATATACATTTTGTATTTACATTTTAGTGTTCAAAACTAGATATTACAATGTGTAAGAACAGAGACGGCAATAACTTTGATAAAACAAACTCCAGACATGGGAAATGGTTTAATGAGAACAAATAACGATTTCAGTATCCATCCATTTTCAACCGGGGGGCGGGTCGTGGGGGCAACAGTCTAAGCAAACTCCAAACTTCCCTCTCTCCGGACACTTCCTCCAGTTCAGCCCAGGACCTGTTTGCCTTGGGAGACCCTACCAGGGGCATTTAGCCCCCAACAACATAGCTCCCGGGGTCATTCAGGCACACAAACTCCTCCACCACGTTAATGTATGTTTCACACATAAATATTCAGTTTTTGACTGTTCCATGACTTTATATTAAACATTAAACATTTAGTTTCAATATTAAAAGTCACACTTTGGAGTCCTAACAGATGGTAATAAAAGGATTGAATGTGTGTGTGCTTAGCCTCACTCACAGTTTTTTATATGAAAAGTCACATAATCTGGGCCTGGAACTATGCACCAAAGTCAAGTTATTAATCATGAAAGTTGACTGTATTACAGTATGACATAGTACTTTCAAGTACTGCTAAATCCTAAACTATACAGTAAAAATACATGAATATTTGTGGGGTGATAGTACATCACTAGTAGAACAAGGGGAAAGTGGTCTGGGTGTGAACCTATGCAACAAAATCAAGTTATTAATCATTTAAGTTGACTATACGGCCCATACAGTTACAGTATGAAATGGTAGTTTTGAATACTAATAAATCCTAAACTATACAGTAAAAATACACAGATTTTTGTGTGGTGATAGTACACCTCTAGTAGATCAGGGGGAAAGTAGTCTGGGCCTGGAACTATGCACCAATGTTAAGTTATTAATTATAAAAGTTTTACAGTATGACATGGTATTTTTAAATACTAATAAATGCTTAATTTTACAGTAAAAGTACGCAGATCTTTATTAGGCGACAGTTTTTCTATATATGCAATATTTTGTTTCGTATTTTTCAATATTTTGAACAGACCGACGTCTCGCTATGAAAAGAGGAAGTCGCGACGAGCGTGTTTTGTGCTCTGCTGTAAAGCGCGTAATACGGGCGCAAGACGTTTTTGAAGCGCGGCTGAACGACGGATGAACGAACGACGGCTCCCTTGACCGCAATTGTCGATGCGGCTTTGCGGGTTTTAATAACTGATTTTTATCGTGGTTTTAACAGTGCTATTGGTATTTTGGTTTATTTAGTTATTTTTCTTTTTTCCAAAGCATTGTTTTCTGGTTTTGTACTTGTTTGTTTTTATTTGTTTTTCTCTCATGTGTAACCCACACGTTCTCTTCCTCTGTCCACTACTGCCCCTGACCAGTGCTCTGCGTTGTGTTAGATGGTGTGAATGGGGGGAGGAGAAGAGCAGGTGGTGATGGTGGGAGAAGGAAGGGAGCGGACACAAGGTTCTGGATGCGGTTCAGACTCGGCCGTCGTTTATTTAGCCTGTGTTGCAGCGCAGCGTAATATCAGCCAATATGAACAAACATAAATTTACCATTAGACATTGGTACTCAGCATAACATATAAATAAAACCTGTCATGTATTTCTTGTTCCGACATTGTTAGAGAGTTCACACAGACTCAACTTTTATGCTCAAATTAACACATGAATTTATTACATAGAATTAAATAGTACAATCACAGAATGATCATGAGAGAGGTGGTGGCCGAATTCACCCGCTTGTTCTTCTGCAGGAAGAACTGAGAGGTCGAAAAAGGTCAGCTGGGTGTCTGCAGCAGACCCTCTGCGAAGCACTCTAAGAAACGTCTCCCAATGCCCACTTTTTAAAGCTGTGTTGTTTATGCAACCAGCGAGTGCCTACGTGTCCATCGAAAGTCCATGTTTACTCAGCTGCAGCAGTTTATTTGTTTCAGTGGCCAACCTGACACCACGGTCAACTTGACATTTGTTGCAATGGACAGAAATAACTCCATAGGAGGAACAGAATTTACCACAAACCAAAACATAATAATCTCAATTTAAGGTTGTACTCTCAGATTAAATTAGCACTTTCAGTGAAGAAGTTAGACCAAAAATATTTCAAATCAATAACATAACAGAAAACGGCTACACATGCCACATCCTCCAAATGTTATAAAAGTACAAAAACACAGACAACTGTCACTCAATTTTAACCAAAACTATGATATTGCACATTAGTTATTAATACCCATAAACAAATAAGCCAGATGGGCGTTATTAGCATTGATATTCATGGATGCTTTGAGCAGCCATGCTCACTGTTTACCTGTGTTGCAGCGTAATATGAGCCAATATGGCAACCAGCGCGCAAATGGGAACAAAACTACAGCGTCCCGGGAGGGACAGGCCGAGAAACAAAACTTAAAATCTGCAGTGACATGGTGCAACAGCGGCATCTTTTGGCCGTTCGGGAACACTGCCCTACACATGCATGGTGTGGTTTTGGTTTTTGATATTTGTTTTCCCATGCATGGTGTGATTTGAAGTCATTTGATTTAATTTTTCTATTGGCCATTGCCTGTTTTTAAAGTACTATTTTAGTCGTTGATTTTTATCGCTGGCGAATGATTTAAATTGTGCAATAAAATCTATTTCAAATTACCGTTTCTTTTAATTTTCTGACCCCTGGTGATCTTCTCTTTCAGATGGGCCTACACTGCCCTGTCACACTTTAAAACTAAACCCCTAAAAGAAACAAAAGAGAAATAAGAGTAACGGGAAAAAAAAAAGGAGATAACAACTCTGGGGTCTCCCATTGTTTCTGCTCTCTATTCTAATGCAGAACTGAGCGCGATGAGGGTAAATCCGGATCTGGACTCCTTTCCCACCATCAGCAGAAGAACCGAAGGAGAAGAAGCGCCGACCAACAACCAGAACTGGGTGGAAGCTCTGACACCACAGCCGCTGGAGGACACAGACCACAGCATGGACGCCTCAGCGACTCCCACAACGTCTGCAGCCATCACATTCTGGGCTCATCAGATGAACCAGCTACTACAAGCGTGTGTGTCTGACACAGACACCTGCTTATGACAATCAGCAAAGGAAAACAAGCACAGAGCAACAGCAGAGAAGACGTGCTCTGACACAGACACTGGTTGAAACAACAGGAGAGGCTTCAGACGTGATCGGCCCAATAGAGCTGCATCTGAGGATCCAGGAAAGGTCTGTCATCGAGGAACAACTGTCCCATTGAAAGGCTTCACCCACTGGCGCTCACATCAGACTGATGGTTGGGGAAGGAGGAAGGTGACGGTTCCTTTTCACGTGACGTACAAGATGGTACCGCAAACATACACACACACATTCATACACGCAATGAAGAAACACGCTTACAGCTGATACACGCTCAAATTCATGTTCATGCTTATCTGCTCGCAATGAAGAATCGCTTTTTGCTCAAAAAAAAAAAAAATCCCACAGAGTGATTTTACAATGATGACAAACAGCTAAATGACAACTGCTGCATGACTTTACAGTCTGATGGGTTTAAACAATTTAACTTGCAACAAATTCAGTAATAAAATCCTCCATGTTTCTAAAAATATTTGTGCACACTATAGGTTCGTCTGGCCAGACTGTAGAAAAAACAAAACAGACTGTAGGAAAACAAAAAAAAAACTAAACAAAACAAAACCAGACCATAGGAAGACTGAAACCAACTGAAACAGACTATTAATGACTATTAAAGGGAAGACGACTATTAGAGAGAAGTAATAATAATGACTGTACGTACCAGACTATTAAAGAAAAACTTATTCTTTCACTGTCTTGTGCAACATCTGACAGCAAGACACCTTAACATTAATTTTTGCTTTCAAACTTATGCCCAGTTAATTTTTGAGGAAGACATCTGATGTGTAGTTTAGGTATTTGATTGATTTCCACTCCAGACGGAGTGTAGGTCACATCTACAGACATTCTAAATAATCCCTCTTTTGTTGGTGTTAACTTCAGCTCAGCTGTGATTATTGGCTGCTGAGGGGGGGCTGTAACTGAGGCCCTCACACAGGCTGCATCACAGCTTGTTTCCATGTGATACGACCTCCAGAGACGCATCTGACCTGTCCTGTACAGCACATGTGTCTTCTGGTCCTGATGAGAGGTTTGAAGAGTTATGATTTCACACACACACTCAAACTGACCTCAACTTCCCTCTTTTGGGATGAACACAGGTCTGCGCTTGCGATTTCTTTTACTAACGAACAAAAAGATTTTTGATGTTTATTCTACAGTTCCACACGTCTCTCTGTGAAAACATGATGGAGACAGACGCAGGACGTGGGTCCTTTCGTGAACAGATGTCAACGGGGTGGAGACTGGTGAACGACTTCTGACCCCATGCGACGTATTTACCTACTTTACATGCTTTTAGAAAATTTTTTACTCTGCCTGTCATGCTCAACAAACAGTGAACTGGGTACCTCCACATTCTAATGACACACTACATGCTTTTGTTTTTATTTTCATTTCAGAGGACGCTCTTAGCCAACACTCACCCTTACAGGAAGCCCTGCTTCCCTGTGGCTCACACAGACATGATGTAGGTTTGATCAGAGGATGTGAACCAGTGGTCATCACACCTAAATCTGACCACAGACCATGTAAACAACAACACCCTCTGAAAGGAGCCATAGATGGTGTTACTGCAGACACCACTAAGCTACTGAAACATTGGATGCTACAGGCCACAAAGAGAGCCTGTCTAAATTACAGTTTGTTCAGACTAAGGTTATTTTCTGGGTCATTGTAATTACAGCTGATGGCAAATCCATCTCACCCAACAGAGTTGAAGCAATTTGAAACCTGCTTAAACCGTGCACGTATAAACAGCTTATCTTTTCTAGGTCTTCGTTCTTATTGTAGGACTTTCGTTCCTAACTTTATTGTCTCTGAGGCCCCACTCAGGGTTCTGATGCAGACATCTTCATCTTCCACTTCTTGTCTCACGTGGACGTCTGAGGCTGAACAACGTTCACTGACCTCATGCTCAGTCGGCTCCTACTTTGAGTCTTCCTGATCTGACCCTACGCGACCTTTCACTCAAACAGTGGATGAGAAATCAGGTTTTACGACTTCTATTCTTGTGTCCTCATACTGTGACTTTGATTCTTTTGGAACAGAAAACATCCCATCTTTCTACAGCCAGATGGCTTAGATACAACACCATTTTCTACCTCACAGGAACGCAGACTCTGGCTGACGAATGGTTCCACCTGTAGCCATGGAGTCTGGTTTGGGCCTGATGGCAGCCGTGCCGCCCAAAACACTTTTTCCCCAAAATTCAGATTTCCCAACAGGTTTAAACAGGCGACAGGACCATTACAACATCCAACCAGGGCACTGGGCGATCGTTAAGGAGTTCAGGAGGAAGCACTGGGACTCCAAACGGTGGCAAGGCCCCTTCCAGGTCCTTCTGACGACCCACACAGCTGTGAAGGTCACCGAGAGAGCGACTTGGATCCACTCCAGCCACTGCAGGAAGGTCCCGGATCCAACAGACGACCCTCCATCTACATCTACATCCCACAGAGAAAACCACCACTAAAGAAAAGAACTGAGAAGGACGACCCTCGCTGTGTTCACACACGCACTGAGGCGAGGCTGCGTTGACCGTTCAGCTAAAGGTGTGAGCCAAGCGCCGCCTGAAGCTGCGTCGGTGAATCACACTATCAGACCATACATCTACACACACGCTCCTGAGAAAACACACACACGAGCAGCCTTGAGTTGCCGACGCTGGACGACGTGTAGACTCTTCACATCACGGGAGTGACAGTGACAGACGACATTGGAAGGAAACCTGGCGGTGATAACGAATCCCAAGTGTCTCTGTGATCAGCTGATCACAACTTGAAGAACTCCAACGAACTGTCAATACATCAACACACAGGTTGGAAATAATCTAACGCTACTGTTCAACAGGAAGAAGCAGATTGTTACAGACATCGATTGTAACCTTGTTGTATTAGACTTCATTTTATGTTACTTGAAATTTTGCCTTGATCACATGATGTTTCTATGTAACTTTACACACTATTTTTGAATGAGAAAATTTCACAACACTGAGTTTAAATATCCTGAAGTTGACTTGGTGTTTAATTTGCTCACATTCACTTTATTCACTGCTACAATTAGCTGTTATCCTTCATCGACAGATGATACAGGTTATAAGACAACACAAGCAGCAAATGCATCATCATTCTGGTTAAATTCCTGATTCTCCTGTTCACTCTAGACCCAAATCTACAATTAAAGATTCGAAAGTTATTCCACTGGTTAGAGGTCTCATCATGCGTGCGACCTCAGCAACACACTCGTATTAAATGACACAATGCACTATGTTCAAAAACCCCAACTCTAATTCACTTAATGACTTTGACGATGGTCTTAGGCTATCTGATCACAAAATATAATCTGATACAAATATGATTATTGACTTATTTGCTTCACATGCTCATACAGAGGTTATTCTTGTTTAACTACCCACCAAAAACAGCTCACAACCTTTTATCCCTAAGTTACTTGCATTTTATGTGAAGATGTATTTTTGAATCTTGATGAGTTAATAACCTTATTGTTTCATTTGTAAGGGCCGTTATTACTACAAAATTCAATGTTTGACAATTTTTTTTTTTTTTTTGTTCTGTCCAGCAGTTAAGCAAGCAGCATATATTACGCTGAATGCCATATTGTGATGGACAGCTTTGCTTTAACAAGAAGAGTATATATAGAATATATATACTCTTCCTGATTTATGGTTTATTTAATGGTTTATTTAGCTAATCCAAAATGTGTGTGATGTTGCTGTGTTGGTGGACAGGTTAGGTTTCTGCTTTAGGGTGTGTATGCGGGAGGGTGGGGGGGAGGGGGGGTAAGGGGTGCAACCAGCTGCTGAAACCAAGCAAATCTGTTAAGTAAACAATCAGAGCAAAAAAAAAATAAAATAAATAAAATAAATAAGAAGCATGGATGTACCTTAGGCTAACACATTCATAACTAAACAATTTTTGTGCTGTGGTTTACCTTGGAGATTAATACTAATACCAATAATAGTGCTAAGGTATGTGCACATACTAATACAAACATACAGTATACATACAATATACATACATATGTGCATTATTATACATATCCCATACTACTTAATAAAAGTCATGACATACAACACCACAGATTCCATATTCACACATTATTCATATTGGTAGTGATAAGTATCAGTAATACTTACAGTTGGATTTGGAAAGTGTCCCACTACAAGGTTAGTAAGGCTGTAGCTTAACATTATTCACCCAAAGGGTGAGGCAGACGTTGGTGCATGAACAATGCCACTTGTGGAAGCCAGGGTGATGTGAGGGGCTCGGCCACTACGCCCATCCAGCAAGCGGAGGAAGGAATCCCAGCAGCCAGGGAGCACACACACCTTCAGTTCCAGGAGGGCAGGTGTTGCGACCCAAGCCGCCCACACAGAGCCCCCCAGGCAGAGCTGCAGCAGCCACAGAGACAGCACCCGAGGCCAGAGTGGGCCACCGGGGGTCAACGCTGTCCGCCCCATGAGAACCAGGGGCAAACACTCCCCCCGGCGGGAGGGTCGGCCTGAAAGAGTAGAGCCCGAGGACCCACGGTCCGTAGGGAGCCCGCCAGAAGATGCCCCCGCGCCCAGAGTGGGGCCCGCCCCCAGTCCACCACCCCCACACGGGCGGAGCGGGGCCTACCCCATCGGCCCGACCTCATCCCCTGGCGCTACAGCGGCCTGCAGCACAAGGCCAGCAATTGGTGGGGTCAGCAGAAAAGAGACCACCCAGGCAGACGATCATCGTACCCCGGGCGAAAAACCGGACCCCCCACACTTCAACTGCACCACACGCATACCAACTCACACAAACACAGATGCATACACCCACCCACATGTGCAACACACATCATCACATCAACACACACACACACCATAGACTCTCTCACAACAAACTAGTCAATCATACGTGAACCAATGCACTCTCAGATACATTCTCCCACCCACACCATTCGCTTGATCACATTCGTGGGGAGGGTAGGTCTCCGGCCTGCCGTCCATGTGGCCCCAGGCAGGGACCGCACCTCCTCCCGAGCCCCGACCAACCCCCCCAACCCGGAGGAGGCAGAGGGCAGCAGAAAAAGGCACCCCAGAACCCTGCAACCCAGCTTGGACGTGAGTGTGTGGAACTAAAGTGCACTGAAGGTGGGTGACACCTCCAGGAGCACAACCGCTGGCTGACGGTGTGTCCCCCGGACAGTGCCCCCCCCGCGCCCTAAATGTCTTTTTGCAGTTAAAACTGGGTGGTGATCTCTCCATCAGGGCCAGTGGCCGAGGCCACAACTGGCCTCAGCCCCAGGCCCCAGTGAAAGAGCCCACCCCCGGCCCTAAATGTATGTGTATGTAGCTAAGTATGAGGAACTTTGGGAGATACCCAATTCTCCGGGGGGTCCAGCAGACAGAGCCATCAATGGGAAGTCTACTGGCCCCCCCGGAAGGAGCCCCCAGATTCCTGGACAAGTGTGTATGACTAATGCAATTAAAACTGCAGAGCATCCCACTTGGAAGGGACGGAACCACTTCCCAGTAGCCCTGGTCCCTCCATCAGCAGGACGCCCCTTGCAGACCTAAGTGGATGAATGCGGAGAAATGTAGTTGGGAAGCAGAGCTCCAGGGTCCGCAGAGCCAGGTTCCCGACTGGCTCTGCTACCTATCCCACCACCCCCCACAACCCCCAGCCACGAAGGGACAGCCGAGACCCAGGGACCGCAGTACTACTGCCCAGGCGCCACACGCAGCACAGCCAGAGCCATCCTCACCCTTCTTTCACACTTACCCATTCTCTCGCTCAAGTATGCCCATGCTCGCCCCGTGTAGTGTGACACTCAAACCCACACACATACTCTGCGGTTGTGCATTGAGGGCCAGCTTCCGCCCAGGGCCCAATGAAGGTTCTAGCCTGAGTAGTCCGCCAACCCCCCCTGCAACAGGCCCGAGCAGTTACCAGAGGGCGTCGGACCGCTAGGGCAGGCAGCGCCCCACCCGAGCAGGGGCAGCGCCCCAGGGGAGAGACACCCCTCCGGGCACAGGCAGGCACCCCCAGAGGGAGTCCCCCGGACGCAGGTTACCCAGGTCTCCACCCCCAGGTCCGCCCCCGCACATCGGCAGGGAGGCCCGCCTCCGGCTCTCCGGAGACAGGCACACGCCAACCCTCAAAATGGTCCCACCCCGGCACAGGGCCGCCGGTCCCAGCAGCCACCACACCCCCGCCGCAGGGGACCCCTGCGGCCAGCCCAGAGTCCACCAACCCGTTGTCCCGGTTCTTTAGGCAGGCAGGCACCACCAACCACTAGTCACCCCCCCACCACTGTGCCAGACATGACGCAGCACCCGAGCCCCACGCATCCTTACCTGGAAATGGAATCAATCAGAGTATAGTTTTGGTCATTGATTTGATGAAGCAGACAATGTGTCTAAGGTGGTATAATCTAACAAGCTGTTCAGGTATTGAGTAATGCTTAATTTTTTTTTAGTTTTCCAGTTCATGAGGATGATTTTCTTTGCGACACAGAGGGCAGAAAGAAGTGTGTGTGATGAGTTTGTCTCTAGATCAAGCCCACTTAGATCTCCTAGAAGACAAAGTGCAGGGGCTGCTGGGATTGGACAGCTTAACTGGGTTGACAGGTGTTCACATACTCTTTGCCAAAATTGCTGCACAGGTGAGCATGACCAGAATGCATGTAGGAATCTATCTGCTGTGTTATCTGTACAGTGAGGGCAAATATTTGAGTTTGTGAGACCCATTTGGAACATCCTTTGTCCTGTATAGTGAGTTCTATGAAGAATTTTGTATTGTATTAGTTGTAAATTTGTATTTTTTGTCATTCTGAATGAATTAGAACATATGTTATTCCAGAATGTGTAATTAGTGGTGATATTGAGATCAGCTTCCCATTTAGAGATCGGAAGGCTCACTGTCTGGTCTACATTGGAAATTAAGATATATAATTTGGATACTGTCCTTTTCCCTGATATATCAATAAATCGCTCTATTACTGGTGGTGGTTGCATGTGGATGGCAGTATTCTTACTTTTTGCATTAAGTATTGACTTTAGTTGTTGGTATTCTAAGAAATTGGCACTAGTGATTTCATAGTGAGACACTAGTTCTTCAAAAGAGGTGAACTTGTCTCTTGTGAAAACATGTTTCAGATGTGTTATCCCTTTGATATGCCAAGTTGGAAAGTGTATTGCCTTTTTGTTTTGTATGATGTCTGGATTGTTCCAGAGAGGTGTGTTTTGGCAAAGAGTAAGCGAAGACCCATTAATTTTAAGAAACTCCCACCAGGCTTGCAGAGATGCTTTTATGCTAATGTTCTGGTAACAACTATGATGTTTGATTTTGGTGCTGATAAAGGGCAGATCTGCAACTTTAATATTTCCACAAAATGTTTGTTCAATGTCTATCCAGGAGGAGTCTGCTGGCATGGGTTTTATCCATTTGTGGACATGGTTCAGTCTATTGGCAAGAAAATAGTGGTGGAAGTTAGGTAGTTCTAGGCCGCCGCAGCGTCTGGATTTTTGAAGAGTTTTTAAACTAATTCGTGGTGGCTTGGTTTTCCACAAAAACTGTGAGATGTAGGAGTCTAATGTCTTAAACCACGCCTGGGCTGGCTGAGTTGGAATCATTGAAAATATGTAATTAATTTTTGGCAGGATCATCATTTTTATGGTGGCAATTCTTTGACAATTTTTATTATTTTAGTGTTTGATTAATGTGAAATCAAAAGAGGGGGGTGTAATGGAAAAATTTTGCCTTTGTGCTATTTCTTATCCAACACGCTCGTCATGTGCTGGTTAGGTGCAATACTGAACTGAACATTCTTACACAAACAACTAATCTCTTGTGCTGTCGTACATCAAGTCTAAACATCTGATGCTCCATTTGACTGACTAATAATTTATGATATATGTTTGTCTTTTCCACCCGGACTCTGGCTCCATCCTATCTGACTCCCCACCAGACCCAAGGCTGTTAAAGCCAATGCATCTTGTCTTGGAAGCTCGGTGTTCCTTCCTTTGGATAACAAGACATGACGATGCAGAAGTGAGAAAGCAAACATTCTCACTCACAGCGATATAAGGTGGCGCAAACTATTCCATTGCTGCAGAGAGACATTCCACCAGAGCCACAGAAAGGGATTAAAAGGCAGAAGCAACTTGAGGATCGTGGGCTCTTTGCATCACACCTTCGTGGTGTGTGCACTGATCTCCAGCTGGTTTTTGGTTTGTTGATGTGCACGATCAACATCCATGCTTTTTATTTGCTTTCCCCATTATTTTTATTTTCTTTATTATTTCAATAAATCGCACAAAAGGACAACTCTCTCATCTGCCTCTTTATGAAAAATTTCCAACACATGCATGCATTGAAATAAGTGTATAGGACATACATGTACTTACCACAGTGCAGCCTGTTACTTAGGGTTGAATCACGATATATTCATGAGTCATGACCAGAGTCAGACTTGGCCTCCAGGTTTGTAACAATATGTGCAGCATCACATATGATCTTGCTGGTGTAAACAATGATACGTCAGTTACAGTATGGTGATGTAGTCTTTGACCATTAGAAAGAGTAGTCAGTGTACCTGCACATTTCTTAGTTTATTTCCAGGGGTCACGGCAAACAGAATGCCTTTATTAGTTCCACAGGGGGGAAATTCCCATCAGCAGCTAGCTTAACCGGCGCTAGTCCGATAGTGGAAGCAATTGCAGTACAAACAATAAAACACATGCACATACAGTGGCACACAGTACAAGTGGAAACCTTGCTGGAATTTTTTCTTGGGTTCATCAGGACAGATAGATAAGGTTATTAACTGATCATCATTTTTCAGATTAGCCTCAATGAAACAAATTAATTACCACATACCTGCAGTCCTGTGAAACTCCTCTTTATAGGCTTTAAGGAGTTTGTGTCATGATGCGCTTGAGGTCGAACTTTTCTACATACAGTGACTTCACTAACGTGCTCAGCATCTCCAATGTTATAAAGAAAACTACTGTTTGCAAAAAAACGTAACGCAACACAAAGAATATGTTCGGATGTAAAAGCACGGCCACGATGGGTGATGTGTTTGACGTATGGGTGAATAAGATTACTAATATATGTCATGGAGTCTCGAGAAAAACAGTACCGCTCAAATAAATATGCACTGCGATATGACAGAAAATTAACTCGTGGCGTCAAAATCCTCTCGCGGCGTAAATTCAATGCCGTGTGAATTAATACAGCGTCCTCATCTACAGGATCCTCTAGAAACGGACATCTCTGCGCGAAGGAAACAGGTGAAATCTATGAATGAACTGAATGAACACTTTAAAAAGGGGCGGAGACCGAAGGAAACTCTGGGTTTCCCGAATAAAACCTGCTCGCGACCAGGTTAGGTTCACAGAGTAAGTTGCCATAGTAACTGACTCACAGAGTCAGTTGCCATAGTAACTGACTCTGAGTTTCGATTACCTCGCTTCTTGAAACGGGTTTAAACTTACCCCGCTTTGCGGGTTTAAGTTACCCCGCTTTCTGAAACCGAAAACTCTGAGTTTTCCTCATTTCGGGGTTAACAAACTCAGAGTTTCAACAAAACCTCCTTCTTGAAACGGGCCCCTGTTCACAAGGATCAAGGTGACTGTATGTGTACACACATACAACTATATTATAATATAATTGTTATTTTTGTACTCTTCTTTAAACAGGATCTGCCGACATCCAGTCCATTTGGGGAGGCCAAAACAAACATCTGTCAAAAAAACAAAAAAAACCAACAACAATGTAACCACAAATATTATATTACATTGCAATTCTGAATACTTTTTCCTTGATACAAAAGTACATTTTATTTAGTTTTTTTAGATTTTGTCAGGGTCTAAAATTAAGGCAGATTGATATGAAGGCTGATGAAATTGCAACCAGTTCAGCTACACTCAGCAAAATGGCAAAAACATTAAGAGATGTCTGTGTGACAGCAGTTGAAAGGATGAGAAGACACACAGGTAGAGATGTCGCTTCGTGAATCTCTGAACAACTATGACGCAGTTGGTCTGAAATCGACACATTACTCGACACCGTTTGACACAGTCAGAACAGCGACATCTGCTGGTTGTGTGTGAGAACTGCATCAGAGCAGACTGACCGTCAAACCCTCGCTGATACGTGGTTGTTCAGGATCACAGTCCATGTTTTATTGTCAAATAAAAGTCAAATAAAATAAGTCAAATAAAAGTTGTTTAATCAAAGGTGTGTAATTGTGTTTCTCTGTGGATAATAATATATCCGTAGCCTTGATGTGGAGAATATTTTTGATAGTCAGATGTTATTAGAGCTGTATTTGGTGCTTCTGCAACTCTGTTTATTACCACATTGAGGAGACATGTTTGTCATTTACGACGGGCCAGACTAAGAGCGGTTCACAACCCCCTATGAAAGACAAACCACCAAGGCCAGAGACGTCGCCCGGTATGGCGCAGCCGGGGCCCCACCCTGGAGCCAGGCCCGGGGTTGGGGCTCGTATGCGAGCGCCTGGTGGCCGGGCCTATTCCCACGGGGCCCGGCCGGGCACAGCCCGAAAGAGCGACGTGGGGCCGTCCTCAAGTGGACCCACCATCCGCGGGAGGAACCGTAGGGGGCCGGTGCAGAGTGGATTGGGCGGCAGTCGAAGGCGGGAGCCTGGGCGCCCCAATCCCTGGATAACCAATCTGGTTATTGGGACATGGAATGTCACGTCACTGGGGGGAAAGGAGCCTGAGCTTGTGCAGGAGGTCGAGCGGTACCGGCTAGAAATAGTCGGGCTCACCTCCACACACAGCCTGGGCTCTGGAACCCAACTCCTTGAGAGGGGCTGGACCCTTTTCTACTCTGGAGTTGCCTGCGGTGAGAGGCGGCGGGCTGGTGTGGGCTTGCTCATAGCTCCCCAGCTTAGTCGCCATGTGTTGGAGTTTTCCCCGGTGGACGAGAGGGTCGCTTCCCTGCGCCTTCGGGTGGGGGATAGGTCACTCACCGTCATTTGTGCTTACGGGCCGAATGGCAGTGCGGAGTACCCGGCCTTCTTGGGGTCCCTGGAGGGAGTGTTGGAAAGCGCTCCAACTGGGGATCCCATCGTTCTTCTGGGAGATTTCAATGCCCACGTAGGTAACGACAGTGATACCTGGAGAGGCGTGATTGGGAGGAACGGCCTCCCTGATCTGAACCCGAATGGTGTTATGTTATTGGACTTCTGTGCTAGGCACAGTTTGGCCATAACTAACACCATGTTCGAACATAAGGGTGTCCATCAGTGCACATGGCACCAGGACACCCTAGGCCGGAGGTCGATGATAGACTTTGTAGTCGTTTCACCTGACCTTCGGCCATATGTTTTGGACACTCGGGTGAAGAGAGGGGCTGAGCTGTCAACTGATCACCACCTGGTGGTGAGTAGGATCCGCTGGCAGAGAAGGAGGCTGGAACGACTTGGCAGGCCCAAACGTATTGTGAGGGTCTGTTGGGAACGCCTGGCTGAACCCTCTGTTAGACGGACCTTTAACTCACACCTCCGGGAGAGCTTCGACCAGATTCCGAGGGAGATGGGAGACATAGAGTCCGAGTGGACCATGTTCTCCGTCTCCATTGTCAACGCGGCCGTTCGGAGCTGTGGACGCAGGGTCTCCGGTGCCTGTCGTGGTGGTAATCCCCGAACCCGGTGGTGGACGCCGGAGGTAAGGGACGCCATCAAGCTGAAGAAGGAGTCCTACCAGGTATGGTTGACCTGTGGGACTCCTGAGGCAGCTGATGGGTACCGGCAGGCCAAGCGTGCTGCAGCCTGTGCCGTTGCGGAGGCAAAAACTCGGGCTTGGGAGGAGTTCGGGGAGGCCATGGAGGAGGACTATCGCTCGGCCTCAAAGAGATTCTGGCAAACCGTCCGGCGCCTCAGGAGGGGGAAGCAGTTCTTTACCAACTCTGTTTCAGTGGAGGTGGGGGGCTGTTGACCTCAACTGGGGATGTTATCGGACGGTGGAAGGAGTACTTTGAGGATCTCCTCAACCCCTCCGACATGCCTTCTGCTGAGGAAGCAGAGGCAGGGGACTCAGAGGCGGACTGGCCCATCACCCAGGCTGAGGTCACCGAGGTAGTTGGTAAGCTCCTCGGTGGCAGAGCAGCGGGGGTGGATGAGATCCGTCCTGAGTACCCTCAAGTCTCTGGATGTTGTGGGGCTGTCTTGGGTGACACGCCTCTGCAGCATCGCGTGGAGGAGGGGGACAGTTCCTCTGGACTGGACAACCGGGGTGGTTGTCCCTCTTTACAAAAAGGGGGACAGGAGAGTGTGTTCCAACTATAGGGGGATCACACTTCTCAGCCTCCCTGGGAAAGTCTATGCCAGGGTACTGGAGAGGAGAATTCGGCCGATAGTCGAACCTCGGATACAGGAGGAACAATGTGGTTTTTCGGCCTGGTCGTGGAACGCTGGACCAGCTTTATACCCTCAGCAGGGTGCTTGAGGGTTTGTGGGAGTTTGCCCAACCAGTCTACATGTGCTTTGTGGATCTGGAGAAGGCATTCGACCGCGTCCCTCGTGACATCCTGTGGGGGGTGCTCCGGGAGTATGGAGTCCAGGGCCCTTTGCTAAGGGCTGTTCGGTCTCTGTACAACCGGAGCAGGAGCTTGGTTCGCATTGCCAGCAATAAGTCAGACCTGTTCCCGGTGCATGTTGGACTTCGGCAGGGCTGCCCTTTGTCACCGGTTCTGTTCATTATTTTTATGGACAGAATTTCTAGGCGCAGCCAGGGGCCGGAGGGGGTCTGGTTTGGGGACCACAGGATAGCATCTCTGCTTTTTGCAGATGATGTTGTCCTGTTGGCTTCATCAGGCCAGGACCTCCAGCGTGCGCTGGTGCGGTTTGCAGCTGAGTGTGAAGCGGCTGGGATGAGAATCAGTTCCTCCAAATCTGAGGCCATGGTTCTCGACCGGAAAAAGGTGGTTTGCTCTCTCCAGGTTGGAGAAGAGTTCCTGCCTCAAGTGGAGGAGTTTAAGTATCTTGGGGTCTTGTTCACGAGTGAGGGAAGGAAGGAGCGTGAGTTTGACAGACGGATCGGTGCGGCGGCTGCAGTAATGCGGTCGGGTGTATCGGTCCGTCGTGGTGAAGAGGGAGCTGAGCCGAAAGGCAAAGCTCTCAATTTACCGGTCAATCTACGTTCCTACCCTCACCTATGGTCATGAGCTTTGGGTCATGACCGAAAGGGCAAGGTCACGGATACAAGCGGCTGAAATGAGCTTCATCCGCAGGGTGGCTGGGCGCTCCCTTAGAGATAAGGTGAGGAGCTCTGTCACCCGGGAGGAGCTCGGAGTAGAGTCGCTGCTCCTCCACATCGAGAGGAGCCAGCTGAGGTGGCTCGGGCATCTAGTTCGGATGCCTCCTGGACGCCTCCCTGGGGAGGTGTTCCGGGCATGTCCCACCGGTAGGAGGCCCCGAGGAAGACCTAGGACTCGCTGGAGAGACTACGTCTCTCGGCTGGCCTGGGAACGTCTTGGGGTCCCACCGGAAGAGCTGGAGGAAGTGTCCGGGGAGAGGGAAGTCTGGAACTCTCTGCTTAGACTGCTGCCCCCGCGACCCGGCCCCGGATAAGCGGATGAAAATGGATGGATGGATGTTTGTCATTTAGTTAAATCAAAGACTTTTATTTTATTTTTCCACAGAACATGACTTTAATCACATTCTCACCACCTCTCCAGCTTTAGAGAGGAGCCTTTTTCACGGCACTGATGTCTGACTAATAAAGACATTTGTATTGGAATTGCGACTTGTCAAAATATAGTTTTAGTCTTTAATTACATTTTGAACTTGTCATAAATACATTAGATATCCGTAATGTGAAAATTGTCGATCTTAAAGATCATCTATGATCTTATAGATCATCTCCGGTCCGCTGCCACGTTTATAAAGCTCTGACATATTGAAACAACCAGTCAGTTCAAACTGCACTTAAGCCGCTCGGCAGTCACGTGACGTATCGACGCCTCTCGCTCTCATTGGTCACGTGATTCGGAACGCGCTCGAGTTTCTGCCTGACGACACTTCCGCCTCAAGAGATCGATGCTGAGTCGAGTGGGAGGTCTCGAGTTGGACATCTCTACACACAGGCCAACTGATTGGAGGAAAAGGGAATTTGTTGTTATTAATGAAAGCCAATTTCGACACAAAAGAAAGGTGTGTTATGGCAAATTATGCTGATTCCTGTAACATTTGTGTGGTAAAACTATTTCATAACATCTCTGAGTTTAAAAAGATCTAGGAAGCATCTAGTGCCTTTGATTGCTCGTCATGTGAGGTTAGAATCATCAATTATCAGTGATAAGTGGCGTGCTTATCGCATACTCCCTGATTTAGGGTACAATCATCACACTCAGCCAACCACAGCAGGTGGTATGTGGAACCCCACGAGAGGGCATGGAGATCATACAAGGAGCAGGTTTGGAGGCTTAGAGGAAATCGCACTGACTGTTTGCTTTCTGACCACCTTGCAGTGTTTGAATGGAATGACTGGCTTGCAAAGAAACATAAAGATGGTACATTTGGTAGGCTAATTCATGACATTGCCAAAAAGTACAAGTAGCCTAACACATACATGCAATATATCATTTTTGTATGTTTTAAAAACATCAAATCTGCTTCCCTTCAAAATGAAGTGAATGTAGCATGATATTGTTAGTAGAGACGACATTGTGTTCAGGGTTTGAAAGAGTTATGTGAGTTCATATTTGTACTGTTTACAGACATGTTTCTTTGTGTATAAATATGTTTTGTGTTATTTTTTTTATTTATTTGTTGAAGTATGACAATAATCTTTTCATTATTTGGCACTTTAATAACTGTTCTTGACTGTAAGGAACCATGTTTGATTTTATGTATTTTTTTATAGTGAAGTTGTATTGTAAAGTTTTCAGTACAACTGAAATTGACCACAAAAACTATGTTCTGTATCCTTGTGTCATGTCTTGATTTCAAGGCACCCCAAACTGGGTGGGCGGAGGGCCACCACAAACAACCCCCACAAAGACCCCCACAGAAACCAGATAAAACCCAAACAAAATTTAAAACAGAGTCCAGAACAAGAGTCCAAACTGAAATTCAACTCATACGAGAGTCCACTCAAGGGAAAACCAACAAACCCTCGTCCTCTCAGGGAGGAAGAAGGTTAGGCGGGACCCAGCAGCCGCTGGGCCGTGGGAGTACCACCAGAGTCCAGTGGCATGCAGTGGGCTCTGGGAGGTCAGCACTGGAAACAGTCGCCTTCCAAGCTGACGTGTGTGCCAACGTCCTCCAGACGGGATGCCGACCTGGGGATGGAAAAATCGAGGCGGCCGGCGACGCGGCAGAGTGCTCCCCGCGGCCCACAGGAACCGACGATGTCCTCCAGGCAGCCGCCCATCCAGGGAGCTGAAGAGTCGAGGAGGTCATCAAAGAAGGAGGCAGCGCCACCCCTGCTGCAGGAGGAGCCGAGGGTGAGACAAGCGGGAAGACGAGATGACTGATTCGGGACTTGAGACGAGGAAGATTACGAGGAAGAACCGGGACCAGAACCAAAGATTTCAGACGAACCATGGATGAAGACGGGTGAAGATCCGGGACTGGAGCCAGAGAAAAGGACGGACGAGACGCTGGCACCAGAGATGAACCCAGATTTGGAGGCAGAGCCGACGTGGACATCACTGAGTTATCCGGAGTCAGGACAGATGTGGTCAGAACTAGACCACCAGGAACCGGGACAGATGTGGTCAGAGCCAGACCACCAGGAACTGAGGCAGACGTGGTCGGGGTCCGACTGCCAGAGGCTACACCTGCACACAGTGAAGCAGAGGACACTGGAACCAGGAGCGACGTGGTCACTTCTTGACCCCCGGAGACTGGACCGCTAGGGGCGAGGACAGCCGTGCTTATCCAAGCACCACCAGGCACTCCAGGGAAGACACCTGTACAGAAAAGAACAGAAGACCCCAGGCCGACAGGGACCAGCCTGGACCCCTGGGAAGGAAGTGGAGCGTGGGCCCCTCTAGACTCCCAAAAATTCCTGAAGTGGTTTCCTCGTGGCCGACGGAGACAGACGCAGGAATGGGGACTAAGACAGGAATGTCCTCTTCAGGGCCGACAGGAACTAAGACAGGCGGCGTCCTCTCGGGTCCGCCACAGGGAACAGGGCTATGAATGTCCTCCTCCTCGGAGGAGGACATTGGTAAATTCTGTTGTGGTAAATTCTGTTCCTCCTGTGGAGTTATTTCTGTCCATTGCTGTTCCTCCTATGGAGTTATTTCTGTCCATTGCAACAAATGTCAAGTTGACCGTGGTGTCAGGTTGGCCACTGAAACAAATAAACTGCTGCAGCTGAGTAAACATGGACTTTCGATGGACACGTAGGCACTCGCTGGTTGCATAAACAACACAGCTTTAAAAAGTGGGCATTGGGAGATGTTTCTTAGAGTGCTTCGCAGAGGGTCTGCTGCAGACACCCAGCTGACCTTTTTCGACCTCTCAGTTCTTTCTGCAGAAGAACAAGCGGGTGATTTCGGCCACCACCTCTCTCATGATTATTCTGTGATTGTACTATTTCATTATGTGTAATAAATTCATTTGTTAATTTGAGCATAAAAATTTGAGTCCGTGTGAAATCTCTGATAAGGTCGGACCATCAAAATACACGACAAAATGGCGTCACGAACACAGGCGTGAGGAGCCATTTCCAGAACCAACATTTGTCCGGACTGGCCCGGACGCACGACCGTCGTCATCAGTGAAGGTAAATAGCGCTTAAAGCTTTTACGTGACGATTCTCTGTGTTCGAGACAGTGTGAGCAAATGTTGGTAAGATTAGAGAAATCCGATCATTAAATTCTGATTTGGCTGCTTTAAGTAAATTATCTGTGTGGGAGAGACAAAGAGAGGTGGTGGAGAATTTACCTGTGCTTACTTATACTGCTGTAAATAGCTGCTTTGCATAACCAACTGCTGTGTGTGTATGTGCTATCTTGCGCTTGGGGAAAAATGACATGGCCTATTGACCTCTAGAAGTTACGTAGGTTAACTTGAGGCAGGCGACGTTTGGAAAATCTAAAGTATGGGCATTGTAGTCTGCATTCGGATAAAATAAATTTAAGGCTGTGTAAGTTCTGTGTCGATGCTGGAAAATTTGGTCCAGGTATTGAGCGGGGTCACTGAACCATACCTCGTTGAGCGGCTGTTAAATTAAAGGGAAAGATGTACGGTACCGGTGTCGGTAGACAGTGCGGACTCGGTGCAACGGGTTGTGAAATTCGGTAAATTTGACCTGCTCGATAGAATCGAAATTTATTAGGCACTGTAGGCTTGTGTAATGTATTGGGAATCTACATTAATCTTGGAACGGATCAATCCAAGTGTAGAGCTTCCCAAGGTTTGTGAGGCCTGGTAACATAGGGATAACCGGTAAAAGCGCTTTTTGTTTATTGTGTGTTGAACTGCAGTGTGTCGATTGTGTCAGTATTGCGCATGTATAGTTAAGTTGGGGTGAGTATATGTTAGTATATGTTAATGCATTTAAGGATAGTGTGATAAGTGCTAAGTTGTTGCGGTGTTAATAATAATTAACAGGTGTCGAGGTAATAACATTTGAGTCTGTGTCTGTAAAAAAAAAAAAAACCTTGAGTGTGTGTTAATAATTGACAGTGTGCGTTCCCTTTTGGTCCTTTGGAGCAGAGAGTGTGTGTGTGACGGGGAGATAAAGCCTCACTGTTCAGTGTCTGTGTGTGTGTTTGTTTGTTTTTGAACAGTCTGGGGATAGCCGTGGGGTAAGTGCTGTGTAGATTACACTTTCGAACGTTTTGATCATTCTATCATTTTTGATAATTCTAATATTTTTTTAGTGTCCTGTGTGGACATTGGGGTAATCATTGTTTGAAATAATCTGCATATTTTAGAACAATGTTTCCACACTGTGGTTGGGACTGGTCAAGCAGGTCACAGAGTGTGTGCAGATTGCGGTCTTCTGGTTTGGTTAAAAAAGAAAAAGGGGGGAGGAGTGAATTGGGACTCCAAATTGGGCCCGGAGACGTTAGTTTTGTTCCTCTTCGCGTGTTCACTTCTCGTGTGTGTGTGTGTGAATACTGCTCAGAGCAGGAAGTCAAATAAGTCAAGTATGATAAAAAATAAAAGTATAATAAGTCCAGTAACATTCATTCCTGGTCAGTCCATTTAAGTGTGTCTCATACATACCTATACATATGCCGTATATTCATATTATGAATCGCGCCGGTTGCTTTCTTCTCCAGGGATAGGAATAATGAGAAAACATCCTCTCTTTTCTCAGGAGATTCAGAAGTATTCGAAGAAATAGAATAAGCGGACGGATAAGGCTACGTCACCCTGGCCAACAGAGGGGACATTTGATCTGAGGCAGTGGGTTGAGATCAAATCTGTGATGCAGTGTTGCATTTTATTAGCTGTGCAAAAATGATGGGCAAAAAGACAGCTCAATGTTGTAATAATCAATCTAATCAGATCACTATAATTAAGTCTCTTTCAGATGCGTCCCAGATGGATGCAGAAGAAACAAAACCTGGAAGGAGAAAGAAGCCAGTTCACCCGGTAGCTGATCTAGAAGGGACAGACAGGGCAGTGGAGAGGGATGAGTTATTAGAACTGCCAGACGTTTTAAAAAAAAAAAAAAAAAAAAACAGAAAATATCAATTGGAAATTCCTGCAGTGAAAGTGATCTGCGTGACAGAGCAGTTAGATCACTGTGGGCTGGGTCAGATGAGGAATCAGTGTGTGTGGGTGACGGACGGGTAAATGAGGTTTCTGATGGACTTCCTCTGCTGGTCAAAGGGGCAAAGCGTCAAAATCTGCCCTGGCCTTCAAGACCAGATCAGAAGGATCTGAATGACACTGTGGAACTGTGCAACATGTCAGTAGAACAAATAACTGACCATGTGATTCATGCTGTTGAGCTGCGTCAAAAGCAGGCAAAGGAGGCAGTGAAAGAAGCAACACGCCAGCAGCAGCGAACAAAGGGGGAGAAAAGAGAGAGGAGGATGGTGTCTGCTCAACCAGCCAGCGTGCCTCAGACCCCACCTACACCACCAGGCATGGCCACACCTCAGGTGATGTACATTCTACCAGGAGGGTGGACAAGACGACCTCCTATGAGGAGAGGAGGGACTCCTCCAGGCCAAGGAGCAAGACGAGGATGCTGTGGAAAAACTGTGAACTGCTTCCAGTGTGGGAGGTATGGACATGTGCAAAGCCAGTGATGGAACAAGAGTCCACCTGGACGGCCAAGGAAGGCTGAGGCTGAAGCAGGGCCACTGAGACAGTGCAGGCTGTCAGATATGAACTGTGTCAATGGACGTTATCAAAAGCCAAAAAGCCGGAGGCCTCTGAATCTGTGTTCTCACCTTGCTGCACACTTTAGTACTTTAAGACTCAGACAAATATCTAAATTTTTAAAAAAACAAAATAAATAAGTTGAATTGGTGAAAATAACTCAGTCCTTAAAGCTGCCAAAAGCTTAAAATAAATAAATGAATAAAATAAAATAAAATAAAATATTTCAATTTTACAAGGAAAGGGAGAGGTATGGAGAATATTTCAAAATAAAGTTCAACTTTATTTAAAAAATAAAGTTCCCAATTCACTCACTCTGCTGTTGAAATGCTTCACCTGATGGTCAGTGGTTGACTGTGTTTTATCCTCCAAGAGGTTTGGCTGTATGTGGGTTTATATGAACTTTCTTTAGTAAGTTACAATATTTTAGTTGTAGTTTTTATCCACAGTTGTTACAGTATGTTGTCATTAGAGACTCAGATAGTCACGGGGGAAATTACAATTAGATGCAGTAGTGATTGTGGGGTTGTTTGTGTTTCTAGGTTTATTGCTTTGTGCAACAGGTTCAACAGGTTGTGTTATGTCTAATGTGTCATCTCTGATAGGTTGTGAGAATGCAGCTTATTTAGTCTGTATGTGTGGTGGAAATTTTCCATAAAGAAGTAGATGAGAGAGAGTTGTCCTTTTGTGCGATTTATTGAAATAATAAAGAAAATAAAAATAATGGGGAAAGCAAATAAAAAGCATGGATGTTGATCGTGCACATCAACAAACCAAAAACCAGCTGGGAGATCAGTGCACACACCACGAAGGTGTGATGCAAAGAGCCCACGATCCTAAAGCTGCTTCTGCCTTTTAGCTTCTCTGTCCGACTAGGGTGGAATGTCTTTCTAACCCAATCAAATTACATGCACCATCTCCTCCCTGTCGCAGTGTGTGTGAAGATTTTTACTTTCTCACACCTGCATTGCTGATGTCCAACTATCTGTGAGAAAGGAGCACCAAGTCTCAACAGACAGAGACACAACTCGCCGACCTTGGGTTTGGGAGCTAGAGTTGAGAGTCTATCAGGCAGAGACAACCATTGAACAATCTAGGTGAAATGTCAAATGCATACAGTAAGACAAAACATAAGATATTAATTGCAGAACATAAGTCATAAATCATATAATAACTGCATAGAAGTAAGGAAGACACATAGAAATAAGGAAGAGACAATTTTTCCCATAACACTCCCCCCTTTTGATTACACATTAATCAAACCATTAAAGGATAAAAATTGTCAACATCACATTCTGTAATAATAAAAGATCCTTGCAAATGAAACAATAAGGGTATTAACTCATCAAGATTCAAAATACACCTTCACATAAAATGCAAGTAACTTAGGGACAAAAGGTTGGGAGCTGTTTTGGTGGGTAGTTATACAAGAATAACCTCTGTATGAGCATGCGAAGAAAATAAGCTCATTATCATATTTGTATCATTTTATATTTCGTGGTCAGATAGCCTAAGACCATCGTCAAAGTCATTAAGTGAATTAGAGTTGGGGTTTTTAAACATAGTGCATAGTGTCATTTGATACGAGAGTCTTGCTGAGGTCGCACGCATGATGAGACCTCTAACCAGTGGAATAACGCAAAAACCAAACAAGAGAATCACAGCCATCTCAATTATAAAGGAAACAGCTGCGGACATGAGAACAGATTTCCATTTTCCAGACATTTCGTCTAGCCAATTCCAAGGGAAAAAAACCTATACCAGAGTTAGCTGAGATTCTGAAGGCCGTGTAGCGCCTTCGCCACAATACCATTAGAATCAGTGTTATTCAGGATGTAAGTACAACATGCGTCTCCAAACATAACACAAACGCCTCTTTTCTCTGCTAACAACGTGTCTACGGCCATTCGACTGTAATGTAATAAAGACAATTAATGTATAAATATATAATGAATAGGAGATTCAGGGATTTAACCAGAATGAAGATGCATATTGCCGCTTGTGTTGTCTTTCATCTGTAGATGAAGGATAAAAAATTTTGTAGCAGTGAATAAAGTGATTGTGAGCAAATGAAACATCAAATTAATATTTAAACTCAGTGTTGTGAATTATGTGAAAGTTTCTCATTCAAAAGTGTTGTGTAAAGTTACATGGAAACATCATATGATCAAGGCAATAATCAGAGTAACATAAAATGTCTAACGCAACGAGGTTACAATTGATGTCTTGTAACAATCAGCTTCGTCCTGTTGAACAGTAGCGTTAGATTGTTTCCAACCTGTGTGTTGATGTATTGCCAGTTCGTTGGAGTTCTTCAGGTTGTGATCAGCTGATCACAGAGACACTTGGGATTCGTTATCACCGCCAGGTTTCCTCCCAATGTCGTCTGAGTCACTGTCACTCCCGTGATGTGAAGAGTCTACACGTCGTCCAGCGTCGGCAACTCAAGGCTGCTCGTGTGTGTGTTTTCTCAGGAGCGTGTGTGTAGATGTATGGTCTGATAGTGTGATTCACCGGCGCAGCTTCAGGCGGCGCTTGGCTCACACCTTTAGCTGAACGGTCAACGCAGCCTCGCCTCAGTGCGTGTGTGAGCACAGCGAGGGTCGTCCTTCTTAATTCTTTTCTTTAGTGGTGAATTCTCCGTGAGATGTAGATGGAGGTTCGTCTGTCGGATCCGGGACCTTCCTGGATGGAGTGGATCCAAGTCGCTCTTTCTGTGATCTTCACAGCCGTGTTGGTCGTCAGAAGGACCTGGAAGGGACCTTGCCACCGCTTTGAGTTCCAGTGCTTCCTGCGAAGCTCCTTAATGATCACCCAGTCTCCTGGTTGAATGATGTGCAGTGGTTCTGTCGCCTGTTTGGGCAGAGCCGCTTTCACCTGTTTGGAGATTTGGGACAAAACAGAGGATAAGTTCTTAAAGTACTGTAGCATTGCGTCTTCGCACATTTCAGTAGGTGGTAAAATCCTAGTCTCGGTCTCAGGGTGGAGTCCCATCATAGGGGGTCTACCGAATAGGATCTCATAGGGGCTGAGGTTTGTTCTCATCCTTCTCCTCATTCTCATGTATGAGAGCACAATGGGAAGAGCCTGAGTCCACTTGAGACCAGTCTCTGAGCAGCATTTAGCCAGTTTGTTTTTCAAAGTGCCATTCTCTCTCTCTACCGCCCCTCCGCTTTGAGGGTGGTAAGAGCAGTGCTATCTGATGTCGATGTTCAGAAACTTTCCCACTTCCTCGAGGGCTTGGTTTGCGAAGTGTGAGCCGTTGTCACTGCTGATTTTAGATGGAATTCCCCATCTGGGAATTATTTCTGTCAGCAAGGCTTTGGTAACTGCATGGCTGTTAGCATGTTTAGCTGGGAAGGCCTCCACCCATTTTGACCACATATCAACAATCACTAAACAATACTTTTTACCTTCTGCCGGCGTTAGTTCGATGAAATCCAGCATTAAATGGTCAAACGCCTGTTCCGGTGGTGGATGAGCTGCCAGTGGTTTGGCAGTTGTCTTACCTGGGTTGTGTTGGGCGCATGTCATACACGCTTCACAGTATTTTTGCGCATAGATTGAAAATCCCTTAGTGTACCAATGTTTTGTAAGAGCATCTAACATTGCCCCCTTTGATACATGGTCTAATCCATGTGTCAACTTCGCGAAATGAGGGAAAAAGTGTTTAGGTAGGCAAGGTTTGCCGTCGGGCCCATACCAAACGCCATGGCTACTGGTGGCGCCATTCGTCAGCCAGAGCTTGCATTCCTGTGGGGTAGAGAATGTCTGAAGATCAGGGAGAGCAGAGGGAGGAGAGGGAGGTTGGGTAGAGGTGGAGGATAAGAGGCAGGGAACAAAGGGAAGGGGATGTCGAGCAGCTGCCTTCGCAGCAGCATCAGCGCGTGTGTTTCCAGCAGAGATGGGATCAGTGCCCCCAGTGTGTGCAGGGCACTTACATACAGCAATTGCAGCTGGTAACAGAATTGCGTCGAGCAGATCAGCAACCTTATCATGATGCAAGATAGGTTTGCCATCAGATTTCAAAAACTTTCTGTGTTTCCACAGAGCACCAAAGTCATGTGTGACTCCAAAAGCGTATCTGGAGTCTGTGTAGATGGTAACAGACTTCCCTTCAGCCAATTTACAGGCTTCGGTCAGTGCGATCAACTCTGCAGCCTGAGCAGATTAATGTCCTGGTAAAGCGCCAGACTGTAAAACAGTATGAGAGGTGCAGACTGCATATCCAACCTGACAGTGGCCCGAAGCAGGGTCTCTAGAGGCGGAGCCATCAACAAAGAGAACGAGGTCACAGTTAGGAATTGGCACCTCCGACAGATCTGGGCGCGGAGTGCAGACCTGGTTCAAGACCGAAACACAGTTGTGAGGCTCGCCATCGTCAGGGCCTGGAAACAAAGTGGCTGGGTTAAGCACATTGCACCTTTTGACAGTAATGTTTGGCATTTCCAGTAAGATGGTGTTGTATTTAAGCCATCGGGCTGTAGAAAGATGTGATGTTTTTTGTTCCAGAAGGATCAAAGACACGGCATGAGGAACCAGCAGGGTGACATCAGAATAGCCAACAATGTCACGTGATGCCAGCACGGCTTTCTCTGCCGCAGCCACTGCTCGGAGGCATTGTGGAAGCCCCGCAGCGACTGGGTCAAGCTTAGCAGAGAAATAGGCTACAGGGCGTGGACGCCCTCCGTGATCCTGTAGAAGGACAGAGGTCATACAACCTGATTTCTCATCCACTGTTTGGGTGAAAGGTCGCGTAGGGTCAGGCAGACCCAAAGTAGGAGCCGACTGAAGAGCAAGTTTGAGGTCGGTGAACGTTGTTCAGCCTCAGACGTCCACGTGAGACAAGAAGTGGACGATGAAGATGTCTGCATCAGAACCCTGAGTGGGGCCTCAGAGAAGGTAAAGTTAGGAATGAAGTTGCTACAATAAGAACAAAGACCTAGAAAAGACATCAGCTGTTTTTACGTGCACGGTTTAGGCAGGTTTCAAATTGCTTTAACTCTGTTGGGTGAGATGGATTTGCCATCAGCTGTAATTACAATGACCCAGAAAATAACCTTTGTCTGAACAAACTGTAATTTAGACAGGCTCTCTTTGTGGCCTGTAGCATCCAATGTTTCAGTATCTTAGTGGTGTCTGCAGTAACGCCATCTATGGCTTCCTTTAAGAGGGTGTTGTTGTTTACATGGTCTGTGGTCAGATTTAGGTGCGATGACCACTGGTTCACATCCTCTGATTGAACCTACATCATGTCTGTGTGTGAGCCACAGGGAAGCAGGGCTTCCTGTAAGGCTGAGTGTTGGGTCAGAGCGTCCTCTGAAATGAAAATAAAAACATGTAGTGTGTCATTAGAATGTGGAGGTTCCCAGTTCACTGTTTGCTGCACATGACAGGCAGAATAAAAAAAGTTTTCTAAAGTATGCAAAGTAGGTGAATACGTCACATGGGGTCAGAAGTCGTTCACCAGTCTCCACCCCGTTGACATCTGTTCACGAAAGGACCCACGTCCTGCATCTGTCTCCATCATGTTTTCACAGAGGGACATGTGGAACTGTAGAATAAACATCAAAAATCTTTTTGTTCGTTAGTAAAAGAAATCGCAAGCGCAGACCTGTTTATCCCAAAAGAGGGAAGTTGAGGTCAGTTTGTGTGTTTGTGTGTGTGAAATCATAAACAAGCTGTGATGCAGCCTGTGTGAGGGCCTCAGTTACAGCCCCCCCTCAGCAGCCAATGATAAGAGCACAGCTGAGCTGAAGTTAACAGCAACAAAAGAGGGATTATTTAGAATGTCTGTAGATGTGACCTGCACTCCGTCTGGAGTGGAAATCAATCAAATACCTAAACTACACATCAGATCTCTTCCTAAAAATGTAACTGGGCATAAGTTTAAAAGCAAAAATGAATGTTAAGGTGTCTTGCTGTCAGATGTTGCACAAGTTTTTCTTTAATAGTCTGGTACGTACAGTAATTATTATTACTTCTCTCTAATAGTTGTCTTCCCTTTAATAGTCATTGATAGTCTGTTTCAGTCAGTTTGAGTCTTCCTATGGTCTGGTTTTGTTTTCTACAGTCTTCTAGTCTGGCCAGACAAACCTATATTGTGCACAAGTATTTTTAGAAACATGAAGGATTTTATTACTGAATTTGTTGCAAGTTAAAATAGTTTGAACCCATCAGACTGTAAAGTCATGCAGCAGTTGTCATTTAGCTGTTTGTCATCATTTTAAAATCACTCTGGGGGATTTTTTTAAGCAAAAAGCGATTCTTCATTGCGAGCAGATAAGCATGAACATGAATTTGAGCGTGTATCAGCTGTAAGCGTGTTTCTTCATTGCGTGTATGAATGTGTGTGTGTTTTTGCGGTACCGTCTTGTACGTCACGTGAAAAGGAACCGTCACCTTCCTCCTTCCCCAACCATCAGTCTGATGTGAGCGCCAGTGGGTGAAGCCTTTCGATGGGACAGTTGTTCCTCAATGACAGACCTTTCCTGGATCCTCAGATGCAGCTCTATTGGGCCGATCACGTCTGAAGCCTCTCCTGTTGTTTCAACCAGTGTCTGTGTCAGAGCACGTCTTCTCTGCTGTTGCTCTGTCCTTGTTTTCCTTTGCTGATTGTCATAAGCAGGTGTCTGTCAGACACACACGCTTGTAAGACAGTTTCACGGCCTCTGAAGCTTCAGACACAGTCCTTTCCTGCTGGTGCAGGGTCTGTAGTAGCTGGTTCATCTGATGAGCCCAGAACGTGACGGCTGCAGACGTTGTGGGAGTCTGTGAGGCGTCCATGCTGTGGTCTGTGTCCTCCAGCTGCTGTGGTGTCAGAGCTTCCACCCTGTTCTGGCTGTTGGTCAGACGCTTCTTCTCCTTCGGTTCTTCTGCTGATGGTGGGAAAGGAGTCCAGATCCGGATTTACCCTCATCGCGCTCAGTTCTGCATTAGAATAGAGAGCAGAAACAATGGGAGCATTTGCTCTTGACATGATATGTGTGTGTGTGGTGTGTGTGTGTGTGTGGTGTGTGTGTGGCAGAGTGCAAACAATTCTTCCCCAGAGTTGTTATCTCCTTTTTTCCTGTTACTCTCATCTCTCTTTTGTTTCTTTTAGGGCTTTAGCTTTGATAGCTTTGCTTTTTCAGATCTTTTCTTTTGTCTCTAATTTTTTTCTTTTAAGGTGCGTATGTCCTTTTACACTAAGCGATTCTCCTTTTGAACCCATAACCAGTTTCCCACTCATGGAAACATGAAACGCACTAATAACCATATTAACTTTTTACTTTTAATTACCTTTAATTTTGCAATGTTGCTGTCTGGTGGTGAAGACTCAAATTGCCCCGAACCCGTCTTTCAGAGTCCGGTGGTTTCCTGCCTTAGATTTTTTGTGTGTTCCGGCCGGAACCTTCCCAAAATGCCTTTTTATCGGACGTCTCCGTAAAAAGGGAACCAACCTGATCTGGCGACAGAGCCTTTCACGAAGTATTTCCTCAACGTTAGGCCCCTCTAGGCCCGGGTCCCTCGTATCTTGAAAATACTTCACTCTGCAAACGCGCTCCCTCTTTCAGAAGCCGTCTTTTATACTCAGTCCCCCACATGTGGACCACGCACAGATCAAAAAACATGTCTGTAGAGGTTTGGAGGCTGAGCGACCCTAGTCCTCAGGACTATCGTCCCTGGTCACACCGTCCAGACGACCTGCCGCGGGATCCTGCCGACAACGCCAATTTCTGTGGTGGAAATTTTCCATAAAGAAGTAGATGAGAGAGAGTTGTCCTTTTGTGCGATTTATTGAAATAATAAAGAAAATAAAAATAATGGGGAAAGCAAATAAAAAACATGGATGTTGATCGTGCACATCAACAAACCAAAAACCAGCTGGGAGATCAGTGCACACACCACGAAGGTGTGATGCAAAGAGCCCACGATCCTCAAGTTGCTTCTGCCTTATAGCTTCTCTGTCCGACTAGGGTGGAATGTCTTTCTAACCCAATCAAATTACATGTGTCATGATTCATGTTACATGTCACATCCGGTTTTATTTTGTTAAACTTCCTGTCACTCTCCGGTTCTCAGTATTCACACCTGTACGTAATCAGCAATCACTCCTCAGTATTTAACCTCCAGCTCTCACAGACACTAGCCGCCAGATTGTTAGTTCATGTACTCTTTCCAGCATTCTATAGTTAGCCATTCGTGTTTTGACCGTGACCGCCTCGACCATTGATTCTTGCCTGAACCCTGTATATCCTGCTACCTGTGAAAGACCCGTGCCTGATAATCTGACCGTGAGTTTTTGCCTGATCCTTGTCTGTACTTTTGCCAAGTCTGCTCGTGTACCGAACCCTGCCTGGACCTTGACTCTGAGATTGCCTGCCCCCTTGTGTATTGTCTACTGGAACGAACTGTGTATGACCTGGACCGCCTGACTCTGTATCACCGAATAAACCTGCACTTAATCACATCCGTGTTTCTGCGCCGTGCATGTGGGTCCGACACCTGCCCAAGCCTGACAGAACAATCTGGCCAGAAATGGACTCCGCCGGTGCAGAGAACCTCCGAGCACAGCTCATGGCTCAGGAGCAACGAGCAGCAGAGCAGGAGGAGAAAATCAACGCCGCTCTCCAGAGATTGGCCGAGTGTGTTTTGCGACAGGAAGCGGCGATGGCAGGATTAACTGAGGCAATGAATTGCCTGACTCAGAGCTCGACGGGAGAGACGAGATCGACCCCGGGCGCCACTGCCGCGGCTGCGCCTTTGGCCGCAGCGGTTCCCTTGGCCGTCGCTCCAGACGCCAGGCTGGGCGCCCCGCTACGGTTCTCTGGTGAGTCAGGAGACTGTCGAGCATTTCTCACGCAGTGTGAGATTCATTTTGAACTACATTCACCCGCGTTCCCATCGGAGCGCGCTCGAGTGGCATACGCTATTTCGCATCTGACGGGGGACGCGGAAGCATGGGCGACAGCGGAGTGGCAAAACGGCTCTTCCTGCGTGTGCACCTTCGCCGCCTTCGCCACCGCATTGAAACAGATCTTCCAGGAAGTCACCCCGGGACGCGAAGCGGCTCAGCGGCTGGTGAACATTCGGCAGGGCGGTAGATCGACGGCGAAGTACGCGATCGAGTTCCGCACGCTAGCCGCAGAAGCAGGCTGGGACGCCACCGCACTGGGTGATGTATTTATCCGCGGACTCTCTCGGCGGGTCAAGGATTGCTTGGCGGCGAGGGATTTGCCCAGCAGTCTGGACGCTCTGATCGCCCTGGCGGTACAAATTGACCGCAGGCTGGGGAGCAACGAACGGGAGCACCACCGAGAGGAAAGGTTGCGGGAGGACCGTCGACTTCGCACCACGAGCCCCAGGAGGGGGCAACGTGAGCCTGGCGGCCAGTCCGTTCCTCGGAACCCGGAAGTGGGACCGCCGCCAGAGGAGCCGATGCAGATCGGTCGCGCACGGCTGACAGAAGAGGAGAAGCGGCGTCGACGCTCCCATGGACTGTGCATGTATTGCGGTCAGGCCGGACATCTTGCCCTGCGCTGTCCGCTAAAAGACATGGCTCATCGCTAGCGCGGAGGGTAGCGGTGAGTCGAACAATTTTAGGTAGCGCCTCCGCTCGTTCATTACCGACTGTAACACTAGTCTCCAGTACCCGATCCGTCCAGCAGGCGGTCCTCATTGACTCCGGAGCTGATGCCAGCCTGATGGACGCCGGCCTCGTGGAGCGACTAGGCATCGCGGCAATCCCCTTGGCTTCCCCCGTGGAGACGGCCGCGCTGGACGGACGACGGCTCTGGAGAGTTACCCATCGAACCGAGCCGGTAATAATGACCTTTTCTGACACTCACACCGAGAGAATCACGTTCTTAGTCGTGGAGTCATGCTACCACCCGGTGGTACTGGGCCACACGTGGTTGAGGCTGCACAACCCCACACTGGATTGGCGCAAGGGGGAGGTGAGCCGATGGGACTCAGACTGTATGAACACTTGCTTTCAGCCCGCAGTTTCCCAACAGGCACCTGCAGGGGCAACGGCGACAGCCGGTGAGGAGATCGAGCAGGCCGATCTGACGGGAGTCCCTGATTGCTACCACGACCTTCGCGCAGTGTTTAGCAAGGCCCGTGCGACCTCCCTTCCGCCCCACCGGAAACATGACTGCGCGATCAACCTGCGCCCAGGGACCACGCCACCCAAGGGGAGGTTGTATCAGCTTTCTCCCAAGGAAACCCGGGCTATGAAGGAATATCTGGACTCCGCGCTGGCCTCAGGTATCATTCGTCCCTCATCCTCTCCTGCGGGCGCAGGGTTCTTCTTTGTGGGGAAGAAGGACGGTTCCCTGCGGCCCTGCATTGATTACCGGGGTCTCAATGACATCACTGTAAGAGACTCCTACCCTCTTCCCTTATTATCCTCCGCGTTCGAGTTGCTAGCAGGAGCTACTCACTTTACCAAGTTGGACCTCCGTAACGCCTACCACCTGGTTCGGATCCGAGAGGGGGACGAATGGAAGACGGCCTTCAATACCCCGAATGGACACTATGAGTACCTCGTCATGCCCTTTGGTCTGACCAACGCGCCAGCGGTCTTCCAGGCGTTTGTAAACGAGGTACTCGGTCCCATGATTAATGACTTTGTTTTTGTATACCTTGATGATATCCTGGTCTTTTCCCGCTCCGAGGAGGAGCACATTGCTCATGTCCGCCAGGTCCTCAGGAAATTACTTGAACACCGATTATATGTTAAGGCAGAGAAATGTGAGTTCCATGCAGACCAGGTCTCGTTTTTAGGATTCATTGTCAGCAGGGACAAGATCGAAATGGACCCAGCCAAGACCCAGGCAGTTCAGGAGTGGCCGGCCCCACAGAGCAGGAAGGAGGTGCAGCGCTTCTTAGGATTTGCCAACTTTTATAGAAAGTTCATCAGGAGGTTCAGCAGTATTGCCGCCCCACTGCACGCGCTAACCTCATGTAAGACTGCTTTTCAGTGGACAGGCGAGGCAGAGGAGGCGTTTCAGCGTCTGAAACGCAGTTTCATCACGGCACCCGTGTTACGGATGCCCGACCCACAGCGGCAGTTCGTGGTGGAGGTCGACGCGTCCAACTCCGGAGTTGGGGCCGTGCTGTCCCAGAGGGATCCCACGGACGGTAGGATCCACCCATGTGCCTTCATGTCCCGCAAGCTATCCCCCGCGGAGCGGAATTACGACATTGGGGACCGAGAACTGCTCGCGGTAAAGGTATCCCTAGAGGAATGGAGACACTGGCTGGAGGGGGCAGACCAGCCCTTCCTAGTATACACGGATCATAAGAACCTTGAATACCTGAGAACGGCGAAGCGGCTGAATTCACGCCAGGCCCGATGGGCACTGTTCTTCAGCCGTTTCAATTTTCACCTGTCGTATCGTCCTGGATCAAAGAATGTGAAACCTGACGTTCTGTCTCGTCTGTATGACGCGCAGCAGGATCCAGCAGAACCAGAGTCCATCCTACCACCCGGATGCCTGGTGGGGGCAGTCACCTGGTCGGTGGAGCGTCGGGTACGGGAGGCCAACCGCGACCGTCCAGCCCCCTGCGGCGTTCCGCCCAACCGGCTGTTCGTGCCACCCGACCTCAGGGGAGAGGTCATCCAGTGGGCTCACGCCTCATTAGTAAGTGGACACCCCGGGGTGGCTGGCACTCTGTTTAGGCTGGGGGAGAGGTTCTGGTGGCCGACGGTGAAGAGGGACGTCCAGGAATACGTCGCCGCATGTCCCACGTGCGCCATGGGCAAGGCGTCGCATCAGCGACCGGCCGGTCTGCTGCGTCCTCTGCCGGTACCGCACCGCCCCTGGTCACACCTAGCCCTGGATTTCGTCACCGGTTTACCACCCTCCCAGGGGAAGACAGTCGTCATGACGGTGGTAGACCGCTTCTCCAGGTTAGCCCACTTTATTTCCCTACCCAAGTTGCCGTCAGCCAAGGCTACGGCCCAAGCCATGCTCGAGCATGTTTTTAAGCTCCATGGCTTCCCTTCAGACATTGTGTCGGACCGAGGGCCCCAGTTCGTCTCGCGATTTTGGCGAGAGTTCTGTTCTCTCCTAGGGGCAGAAGTTAGCTTATCGTCGGGGTACCACCCCGAGTCCAACGGACAGGCCGAATGGGCCAATCAGCAGCTGGAGGTAGGATTGCGGCTCCTCGCCTCCAGAAACCCGGGGTCATGGGCCAGCAAGCTCGTGTGGGTGGAGTTCGCCCACAACACGTTGCCCTGCGCCTCCACCGGGCTGACCCCGTTTCAGTGCGCCTATGGGTTCCAGCCGCCATTGTTTCCGGCCCTGGAGGAAGAGGTCCACGTCCCGTCGGCGCACGCCCTGGTCCAGCGTTGCCGTCGCACATGGTTGCAGGCACGGCGCACCATGTTGCGGGCACGGGACCAGTACAAGCGGGCGGCCGACCGTAAGCGGACACCGGGCCCAGAATACAAGGTGGGCGATCAGGTCTTGTTATCCACCAGGGACCTCAGGTTGCAGGCCCAGACCCGTAAGTTGACTCCGAAATTCATTGGTCCATATACCATATCCCGAATCATTAATCCTGTTTCTGTGAGGCTCTCATTGCCCAGGACAATGAAGATCCACCCCACCTTCCACATCAGCCGCCTCAAGCCCTATAGATCGTGCCCCATGGTTCCTCCTCATCAACCGCCTCCTCCTCCTCGGATCGTGGACGGAGGGCCTGTCTACACGGTTCGGGACCTCCGCGACTGCAGACGTCGGGGGCGGGGCTTCCAGTATCTGGTCGACTGGGAGGGCTACGGGCCGGACGAACGCTCTTGGGTGCCGGCCCGGGACATACTGGACAAGTCCCTCATTAGGGACTTTCACGCAGCACATCCTGAGGCCCCGTCCCCGGACGGGATGGGGCAACACAGCCACGGCTCTGCAGACGAGGAGGATTCCGGCGCTGGTCCCTCCTCCTGATGTCCTCCCTCCACCCACCCTGCTTCATCACCCCGGGCGAGGGGGGGAGATTCGAGCCCTCCTCCTGTTTCCTCCCTCCACCCGCCCTGGGCGGAGGGGGGAGGGGCTCGTTGGCGCCGTGGAAGACGCCATAGGGGGGGGGGTACTGTCATGATTCATGTTACATGTCACATCCGGTTTTATTTTGTTAAACTTCCTGTCACTCTCCGGTTCTCAGTATTCACACCTGTACGTAATCAGCAATCACTCCTCAGTATTTAACCTCCAGCTCTCACAGACACTAGCCGCCAGATTGTTAGTTCATGTACTCTTTCCAGCATTCTATAGTTAGCCATTCGTGTTTTGACCGTGACCGCCTCGACCATTGATTCTTGCCTGAACCCTGTATATCCTGCTACCTGTGAAAGACCCGTGCCTGATAATCTGACCGTGAGTTTTTGCCTGATCCTTGTCTGTACTTTTGCCAAGTCTGCTCGTGTACCGAACCCTGCCTGGACCTTGACTCTGAGATTGCCTGCCCCCTTGTGTATTGTCTACTGGAACGAACTGTGTATGACCTGGACCGCCTGACTCTGTATCACCGAATAAACCTGCACTTAATCACATCCGTGTTTCTGCGCCGTGCATGTGGGTCCGACACCTGCCCAAGCCTGACAACATGCACCATCTCCTCCCTGTCGCAGTGTGTGTGAAGATTTTTACTTTCTCACACCTGCATCGCTGACGTCCATCTATCTGTGAGAAAGGAGCACCAAGTCTCAACAGACAGAGACACAACTCCCCGACCTTGGGTTTGGGAGCTAGAGTTGAGAGTCTATCAGGCAGAGACAACCATTGAACAATCTAGGTGAAATGTCAAATGCATACAGTAAGACAAAACATAAGATATTAATTGCAGAACATAAGTCATAAATCATATAATAACTGCATAGAAGTAAGGAAGACACATAGAAATAAGGAAGAGACAATTTTTCCCATAACAGTATGTTAATTTCGTCATAGAGTCACTTAGTGCATGCATTTACAGCACTTCCTGAATTAAATAAGTTTTATCGCAGTGATTCTGTGTTCTTCATCAGGTTAGTCACTAAAGCTCAATCCTTCTTGTTTAGCTGTCAGCTGACATCGAGGGTGTAACCTTGAAGTTTAGATGCTGTATAAGGTTCTTAATTTCACTTAGTTTATTAAGTCCCAGTAAGGATAGATAAGTAAGGGTAAGAAATGATTTTTAGGGGTTGTACTAATGTGCCCATCTTAAGTTAGCGATTCGATTGTCCTCACTTTCTAAATTAGTAATTTGTATAATCACTTGGATGCAGTATGTGTGTATGGGAAGTATAAAAATGAATGACAGGAGACTTGTATGTGTGGCGTCTGCTGTGGGACTATTCTTCTATTCTGTTTCTGTTGTGTCTCATCCCAAGTTGGCAAACTTATTCGAAAGAGGCCTGTTGGTTCAAAAGTTAAGTCAGTCGGTTCAAATGTTAACTTGGAGTGTAAATAGCTTGCGAAAAGGATGATTTCAGCAGGATTCCTAGTGGAGTGAGAAAAAAAGAGATGGTACAGTAGCATGGTACAGTATGTGAGGGAGAAAAGGAGGTCAAGGAGTGAAGGAAAGGGAAAGTGTTAATGTTGACAATAGAGAGATGAAACAGTGCTGTGAACCTTGCATTTCAGGGTGTAGCTTGTAAAAAAAAAATATGCAGAACGCATAAAACTAACATTGCATGAAGCTTTGCTTGACAGAATAGTGTTTATTGCATCAACCAGTGACCTACGTTTTTATGTAAAACAGATAATTAACAAACGCAGGAGTGCTGTGTTGTTCCATTACAGGAAAGAAGAGGATGAAGAAGATCAAACTCCGGATCACTGATGGGCCCAGAGTGACACTGCTGACTCATTTAGCAGAACAAGGTCACAGGCTAGCCTTTCTAAATTATAGTTCTCATAGAGCAAGAGGGCTCTCTCTTAGCTCACGTGCACGATAAAAACCCTGAGCTCATGACATGACTGACTGATACTGTATATGCTCTACGGACTGACCATGACACGTGTTTGATGATGTTTATTGTTGTTGATTTTATATAATGAGGGTTTAACCATTTTCATTCTGCATCTCAGTGTGTTGTTGTACACAGGAAGCTCACATTAACAGCTTCAACCCTTCTCTTTAGGCTGAGCAGCAGTGGAGAAACTGTGTCAGCATAAACACCTCGCTTAAACTGATTTTCTTGCCTAACCGAACCGATTTCTCTCCTAACCCTAACCTCTGTCCACAGGTTACTTCAGTATCAGAAAAGGGTCTTCTATCTTCTGACCTGCTACAAATTGGTTATTTTATATTCTCGGATTTTCTGATTTCTACACGACGGCCTGAGACAAGAAGCAAACTATATGTTCTATTTAGCCTAACCCTAACCCTAGCTCTGTAGGATGGTTTATGCTGCACTATGGTGCAGAGCTTTCTGCCTCTCAGCTATCAGCTCTCAGGTCACAGCTGGAGCACCAGTCTGAGGGGGACAGAGGATGACGCAGCAGAGGAGTGCTGAAGCCCTGGACAGTCTGGAAGCGAGTGACTCGGTGTGAGGGCCCCAAGTGAGCTGGGCCAACTGGGTCGCTAGCAGAGAGGCTAGGCATCAGATGAGCTTCCCAGGACAACGCAGAGGGTGCAGTGCCACAACTTCCAGAACAACCATGATGGAAGAGCCACTGGAGCCAAAGGAGCCGATGGAGAGTCCAATTAAACCAATTCCAGCTAGACCAAGACTTCTCACCCACCTAATATTGTGGGGCTGCGCGGACCAACACATCTATAGGAGGCGGAACGACGTGGCAGCACAGACCTTTAAGACTGACTGTTGCTGCGTGTGAGGATCACCTGTTGGAGCTGAAAGAAGAGCCTAGGCAAAAGGAGACGTCCTAGGCAGAGGACGAGCTGGAGCTGAAGTTGAAACCTGGGGATCCGGTGTATATCAAGGGGTTTTGGGAGAACGTGAGACCATGCCCGACAAGAAGGTCCCAACATGTTGGTCAAGACGACCTCAAGAGAAGTTCAAGTTAAAGGCTCTCCCACCTGGTATCATCTGAACCACTGTGTTAAAGTATCAGAGGGGGAAATGGGGAACCCTAAGATTGATGTTTAGTACAAATGGTCCAAGTGTGTTTGTAAACTTGTCAGTAATTTGTTTTTGTGTTTATTTTTAGAGGCAGGTACCGGATTCACCTGTGAAATGTTCGGAGGTCATCAAGCTGGCTGCCCTGAAAAGTCCTGTATAAGCAGTAGGATAAATTTGGCTATTTTAAGTGATTTATGTGTCCACATTGCTAAGGTTAAACAACACTTAAAATGGGTTGGGACCTTGCTAGTGCTTATCACTGGTTTAAGGCAGTAAAGTAAATTGGGCTTAGCTTTAATGGACATTTGTCTGTCCATTGAGGGGGAAAGTTTGTGGTAAATTCTGTTCCTCCTATGGAGTTTTTTCTGTCCATTGCAACAAATGTCAAGTTGACCGTGGTGTCAGGTTGGCCACTAAAACAAATAAACTGCTGCAGCTGAGTAAACATGGACTTTCGATGGACACGTAGGCACTCGCTGGTTGCATAAACAACACAGCTTTAAAAAGTGGGCATTGGGAGACGTTTCTTAGAGTGCTTCGCAGAGGGTCTGCTGCAGACACCCAGCTGACCTTTTTCGACCTCTCAGTTCTTTCTGCAGAAGAACAAGCGGGTGATTTCGGCCACCACCTCTCTCATGATTATTCTGTGATTGTACTATTTTATTATGTGTAATAAATTCATTTGTTAATTTGAGCATAAAAATTTGAGTCCGTGTGAAATCTCTGATAAGGTCGGACCACCAAAATACACGACAACCTGACATAATGGAGACCTGGCTTGGCGGAACGGCAGCCAAAGCAGGGGCCAGATGTGTTGCGTGTGCCTTCCGGGACTGGATCGGGCTGCAGTACTGAGACAGGCTTGGGTTCTGCGACTGGAGCCGGGGCACAAAACTTGAGACCGCACAGGTGCAAAAATTCTCCCCAGAGGACTGGAGTTTGAGCTGGGTAGACTGGTGCAGCAGCAGCGGTCAGACGTGGCTGGGGAACGGAAACTGAAACAGAAACTGCAGACTGACCTGGTGCAGGAGGTGGGACAGATGGACCGTCTAAAACCGACATCGGTGGCGCGACCGTGGCTGCCGTAACCCAAGAGACCGACCTTGGAGCACATTTAACTCACGTTTCTTCCTCTTTTAACAGCTTATTAACGACAACATAACACGCTGAACAACCTATTTACTATAACTGGACATTAGCGTGGTGGACTGAATATGCATACATATCATTTGACTGTACCTGTGGATCAAAGAATAGGAGATAGCTCTGAGTGTCTTTAAGTAGCAAGTGCTCATTTATTACTGACGAGCACTCGCGCTGGGCCCGTAGCTTTCCCCTCCTCGAATCCACAGCAGGCAACAGCTCCTCCTACGGTCCACACAGCGCTCAGCATAGCATCCATACCAACCTTTAATTCACGTATGTAAAAAAAAAGAAATCATGGGGGTGTCTTATATACCATATAACTTCTTGTATCCACAACTATTTTTAGCCTACTACAGAGGCTACGGTACCAATAGGAATGATCCAAATCAACGTGGTCAGACAGGCAGAACAGCAACTAATAGGCAGGAATACAAAAACGCTGTAACGGAACAAAGTCAACGATCTGGCAGAGAACAAAGGTAAGTGCTGGTGGCTATATACTGAACTAAAAGACCGGATTGAAAACAGCTGTGTGGTCACGTGACTAAAACGTGTGGTAAAATCTGATCTGTTATGGGGTTACAGTATGTATGTTCTTAGTGACTGGGGGAAATTAGGTTGTTTTTGAGTTGCAACTAATGTCAAGTTGACCTGAGTCCACGGTCAGTGTGAGGTTGATCACAAAAACAAATAAACTGTTGGCGCTGAGTAAACATGGATTTTCGATGGACACGGAGGCTCTTGCTGGCTGCGTGAACATGGATCTTTAAAAGTGGGCCTTGGGAGATGAGTTTTAGAGGGTCTGCTGCAGACACACAGCTGACCTTTTTTGACCTCTCAGTTCTTTCTGCAGAACCAGCGGGTGAATTCGGACACCACCCCTCTAATGATCATTCTATGATTGCACTATTTCATTATATGTAATAAATTCCTATGCAGTTGATTTAAACTTCAAAGTTGTAAAATCTCTAGCAAGATCAGAACATTAAATACACGACAAACGCAAAGCAGGAAAAGGCATGACTGAACAAAAACCGGAAATACTACAAAAATAAAACAGGAAATGCAGGCATAAATAATAATTTATATTTACTGATTTAACCATTTAAATGCCAGTTCGTTTACACAATAAACACGAGGAGCATTAACGATTGTAGGTTGCAGGATGCACAAACAGTAAAGTGGTCTTTGCAGACAAACTAATCAGTATTCAGATTTACTAATGTTGTTGAAAAATCACGCCCTGCTTGACCTCACCCGGGCTGAGCTCCAACTGTGGGACTTAAAGGTCCCCCTGCTTACCAGCAGAGATTTTGTTCCCACATGCTGCAATGTGTCGCTGGCCTCAACTGTGAATTTGCCGCCTCTTAGTGAAGCTGTAGTGCCCGTTACAGTGCGTTTGCCAAATGCAGCTCAGGTTGGATACCTTGAACCTAATGTGTCAGAATCTTCTAGCCTGATAGTTGCTCGCACACTGGCTGGAGTTCATAATGGACTGACTAAAGCTGAATCCTACTGGACATGACATTTCACTGACCCGAGGGCTGCACCTGGGTGAGTTATACTCAGTTAACGAGTCTGAGGTTCATCAGTTTCATGCTGCTCCAGCTGAAGTGGCTGCAGTGTCGTCTTCCACAGCGGCACCTCCCATCTCACTGGAGGAATCACCTATTTCTGAGTCTGAGAAAGCTGAACTGCTACCCTTGCTGTCAGACTTCTGTGACATCTTCAGCTCATCCGAGCAGAACCTGGTTAAATGTAACCTAGTCAAACATCACATCCGGACAGGTGGTCAGACCCGCCATCAAACTGCGAGCACATCGTGCTTCCCCTGAAAAACAAGCAGCGATTGAGAGGCAAGTGGCGCAGTTGCTAGCGGATGGTGTGATCGAGGAGAGCTGCAGTCCCTGGGCCTCACCGGTGGTGTTGGTGAGAAAGAAGTGTGGCACCTGGCGTTTCTGTGTGGATTACAGGCGTTTAAACAGTGTGACTATTAAAGACGCGCGTCTGCATGGTGTACCTAGATGACATTTTGATCTACAGCAAAACCGTTGAGGAACACCTGTCAAATCTCAGAGAGGTTTTCTCAAGGGTCCAGACTGCGGGGTTGAGACTAAATCCTTGCAAGTGTCATCTTGTCCGGGATTATGTTGTCTTCCTGGGTCATGTAGTCTCTCGACAGGGTCTTCAACCTGACCCGAAAAATACTGATAAAGTTTTAAACTGGCCTGTTCCCAGTTCTCCATCTGAGGTGAGAGCTTTTGTGGGACTGTGTTCTTACTACAGGCGGTTTGTTAAGGACTTTTCGAATATTGCTGCTCCGCTGAACCATCTGATTGGTAAGAATGTGCCCTTTGAGTGGTCTACTGCTTGTGACAAATCTTTTCACCACCGGAAACAGGTGTTATCATCTGAGCCGGTGGTGATGCCTAATTTTAGCATGCCTTTTAAAGTGTACACAGATGCTTCTAACATGGCTGTTGGGGCTTCGTTCACCTTTGTCACCGACCATCGTCCACTGTTGGCCCTTCGACGCTTGTCCATTGAAAATGACCCAACCGGAAGAAGGGCGAGATGGTTACTGGAGCTTGACCCCCTCAATTGGACTATTGTGCACAAGGAGGGACGGCGTCACATGAACGCGGATGCACTTTCTCGCCGCGCTGAGACAACTGACATTGGCGTGGCAGAGGGCTCTCATCTGGCCCCGCTGCACGTGAATGTAGTGAGTTCGGACCATGCAGCTGTTGAACCGCCACATTCTGCTGTTGTCCCTACTCTGGCTGATGCTGCAATGCTGGAGGACTCGCTATTAATATTTCTATTATTGATGCACTGTTATGCCGCTCAGTGAGGAGCTCTGTCGTGGGTGAACCTGTGGTCCAGATTGTTGTTTCTGCTGCACTTGTCCCTGATGTTCTCCTGCAGCTACATGGTGAACCATCCTAGGCACATTTCTCTTCGGAGCGTGTGTGGGAGCGGCCTACTATGTTCAGGGACATCAAAGATTGGTGTGAGCGGTGTGTGGCCTGTCAGACACGCCGAAATCCTGTTCCTGCTCACCGCGCACCGATGGGTGGGTCCCTGTCAGTGCGGCCCTTTGAGAGGGTGGCTTTGGACATTTTGGAGCTGCCAGTGACTCCTTAGGGTAACCGGTATGTGTTGGTTGTTCAGGACTACTTCACAAAATTTGTTAACCTGTATCCATTGCACAAGGGGGGAGTGGGAATGGGATGACTATGTGAAGCATGTGGCTTTTGCGTACATCACCACTACTCATTCCAGCACTCATTTTACACCATTCTTCCTGATCCATGGTCGAAAGCTCGGGTTCCCTCTGATGTACTTTTACCTTGTGCCCTGGATACTCAGGCTTTGGGTTCACATGCTGAATATGTTTCCGCTTTGCTGGAAATCCTGAACACCGCCTTCAGTGGTGTGCGAATGCATGGTGAGGTGGCTCATGATCGTCAAAAGCTGTATCATGATGTTGCTTCGCGGCACCAGCCGTTTGAGCTGGATGCTATGGTGTGGCTGAGCAACCCAGTGGAGAGCCGCATGTAGCTGGCACCTCATTGGAAGGGTCCGTACAAGATTGTACAAGTCATGTATTCATGTGGGGAACCAGGGTTGACATACAGGATTGTAAACCCTTTTGATGCTAATGACAGGGCTCAGGTGGTGCATTACAATAAGTTGAGACCTTATTCATTGCCTGTTATTTAAAAACAACCTCTGTCTAATCATCCAGGATACTGGAGTCTGAGGTTTTTGGGGCAGCAGAACTTCCCTCGTCTCAGGCCAGCTTGTGCAGTTTGCCTAACTCTCAGTGTTCTGGTGAGACGTTTAGGCCGAGTGTTAGTAGATCTGGGAGAGTCTGTCGACCCCCTGGCCACTTGAAGGATTTTGTGTGGTGTTAGTTGGACCTAGTCTCTGTGTGTGGAAGAGTGTTCATGTTTCTTATCTTTCCCGTCTCCCAATGTACATGTTTGAATGTGCAGATAGTGTTTTGTGTTTTGCCCTGTCTGTTTACATGCACTTTATTCAGGTATTTTGGGCTTTTTTTAGTATTGTTTTTGTGCATATTTGTTTGGATTAGTTGTATATAACCGGGGGCGTGTGTAGCAGACTGTTTAAGGTCTCTATGTGCAAATATGCTTGTGTTCTGTTTATGTGTGTGGTATGCTTTTTGTCCTTTTGTCCTTCAGGGTTTGCCATCGCTCTCTCTCTCTGTGGGTCGGCCCGCTGGAATAAAGTAAAGAAGTTTGAAACTGCAACGTGTCGTTTTGTCGTCCATGAATGTATAGTTTAAGCCACGTAAGATACTCGGCTACCCTAATTACTTCTAAACCTAAACATAGTTATAACTCATTTGAGAGCCTCACTCTGAGCCTTTCTCACCCAGACTCTAAAACTCAGAAGCCAGTTGTGTTTTGTATTGTTTACCGTCCTCCTGCTCCATATTCAGAGTTCTTAATTGAATTCTGACCATTTTTTATTAGCTTTTGAATTTACCATAATTGACCTTACAGCTGCATTGTCATGTAGCAACAGTGGCAGCAGTTAAAAGTGTTAGCCCCCGCTGTGGTTTGCTTTCGTGTCCGACGCGTCAGCATCTTGTCAGCACTGCGTAAGCGAGTGTGTTACGTCCTTTTGGCCTGTAGGTGGCGATTGACTACCACTTTTGGTCCTAAAACATCGTAGTTGATTTTGTCATATAGCCTCTTGTAGAACGACCACTTATCAAGTCTTATGTGACCTAGTGGTTAAGATGCATGGCTGTAAAACTTTTCATCCCGGGTTCGAGTCTCAGTGCTGAGAGCACTCTTTCAATTTTATTTATTGGAAAAACAGCGTCTCGTCATTATCATTATCATCCACCCATTGCACCGCCTCTGGCCGAAGCAGGCAACTGCACCTGTCTGATACAACAGTAAGATTGTATAGTACAGTAAGAAATGTTGGTACTGTGAGTTTTCATGTCTCCATGAGAGGTAGTTTGGATGACCACAGCACAGCCTGTGACAGAAAACACAGGTTTTGTTGAAGTGGCTCAGTGTGAACTCCCCTTCGCCGTGGGGGGAACTGCCCCATTTACGGAACAATAGAAGCCGTTAACAGGATGATGGCTGAAGTGTGTTGGTCTCTAGACCTTTCTGTGGGAAGTCCTCAAAAAAAAGGTTGCCGGACCGTTCTGTGGGTTGGGGAGTGTTAAACCTTACTTTTTAAAGTGCCTTGAGATAACTTTGTTGTGATTTAGTCCTATATAAATACAAATGAATTGAAATACATCAAAACAAACACTGTGAAAATTTAGCATCTTGTCTTTTACTGCTGCTTTCTTTAACATGCTTTACCTTGTGCACCAGTAAAATGTGTTTGCACAGAACACTTTGTTCCAGACCAGCATTGAACAGTTTGTTGCAAAAATGCTAACTACTAATGGGTTTAAATATGTTAAGAAAAAAAAATTGACTTACCTTTTAAAAATAGCTGCTACTTCGTCATGCTCTTTCCAAAACTGTTGCTTCATTGCTAACATTGAAGCAATATCATACATGCCTTCGTGAATAATTTTACACATATTTTCCCTTATTATTTTATTATTTTCATGTCAAAGTACATAATACTATGTCATCTGATCTCAAGCAATCTCAGCAAGCAGGTTCGAATCTAGTGACTTCTGTGCCCGATTCCAAGCTTGGATAAATACAGGTGTGTAAAGAAGGGCATCTGGTGTAAAACGTTGTCAAAAAACAACCATGAGAATAATTTGCTGTGGCAATCTCTGACGGGAAAAAGCAAAAATGAGTTACCTTTTACTATTAATAACAATATAACGCATGAAACTGTAGATGCTCTTTCTTGCACTAATCAGCTAAAGTCAGACATTTGATTTTACATTACTCATGTACTGTACTAGGCAGAGTTGAAGCCTTTTTTGAATGCATGGCTCTATTTATTACATACTGTAGCAGCTTCATATATTCTATATATGTGATGTTTGTGTGACTCACACAGACACTTTGTACTGTGTGAAGTTTCCAACCACTAAACAGCATCTGCCTTGTGGTCTTTATGTTTGTTTTCTCTGCAGTGAAGAGGTGTAAGCGTTGGTTTGCCACAACCAAAGCAAAGCAAGTCAAATTTTCCATCCTACACTTCAGTCAAACCACAAGTGAAGAAAACACTTTATTGACTCTGCAGCAACAAAAGCAAGTAATAAAAAATATAAAACGCAACATAAAACACTGTAACATTAATAAATATCAACTGACAATTGAATTCTAATGTGCTTCACTGTCATTACATGTTTATTAGGCAGCTTCTACCTGGTGATAAAACATCAGACTACAGCTACTACACAAGCGTTGATGCTGCACTGGCCGGATTTTATAAAAAGCAAAGTAACAAGGCCTTTACAGCAAATACTTCACTAGGCATTAATAAACAAGCGTGTGTGGGGAGCTACCAGGACGTCAGTGGTTGAACTGGACTGAAGGGGTTAAGTTGAACCTCAGGGAGGAGTACACAGTCTCTGGTTCCGGTGGAAAGTCTGCAGACATAAAATATGTTTGAAACAATACAGTATACAGTATATAAATGAGCAGTGGTCTTGCTGGTCATGTTTGGGGAAGGACAGCGTGGAGGGAGAACATCATGTTGGTCTTCACTGAAGCCCTGTTTGTGTGAACAAGTGAATGAGGAGTTCTTTGAGTACTGAATACTGAAGATAAAAAAGCTCTATATGCTCCTCTCACAGCGTCTCAAGGCCTGTAAATTAAGAGAATTCCCCCATCGTGGGATTAATAAAGTTTGATCTAATCTAAATATATATATATATATATATATATATATATATACGTCCATCTGAAGAATGAACTGATTAATGAAAGGAAAGAGACACAAAAGCATCTATACCTGTTTGCTTTGTTTTCTTGTTTTTAATCACTATTGGTCCATAAATGACGTCTCCTGTTCTCACTGCTGAGTAAACAGCTGCTGGATCAGACTCTGCAAAATAAAACACATGTATGTCACTTAAAATAAAATATTTATATTCTAGTTGCTATTGCACTATTAACATGTTTTATTTTCTTTCTACTGCTAATGTATACGGGAGGATTTACTGTATAACCACGTTTATTAGAAACAGGAAACTGGACGACCACAGAGCTGTAAATCTCATTTCATGTTCAGCATAAGAGGCAAAGCTGTTTAACAGTCTGCAATGAAAGAGGATTATTATTATTATTATTATAGCTTTGTTGTTATGGGCTGGATTGACTGATTCCTGACACCTGGAGGCTGACCGCCCTCTCTCTCCTGCCCAGCAGCCATGTTGTCAGCCGCCTTATATGCCATCTTGTGTTGATCCTTTCTTTCCTCCTCTCTAATAAATCTTGCTGGTTGTCTTTTGCATGTTCTTCCTCTGAGCCAGGGGTGTGCAATAAAAAGTGAATTCTTTTTTCTCATAATGCTGTAGTTACAAACTATTTCATCATTCTATAATGCGGCATAGTAATATACACTGTCAACCTAAGATGGGTTTCAGGTTGAAGTGGAAATGGAGATAAAAATGTGTGACATTAGCTCACACATCAACACTCAAACATTACCTGTGATTCTTGATTTCTGGCGCTGGTGGTGTTTTTGCTGTAATATTTTGAGGTCACTGTATGTGAGGTTTTCTTCTTCATCAACATTAACTTCAGCAGCTGCAGTGACACAAAGCATCCAACAAAATGACAACATTCACAAAATTAAATAGATATAACTGGAAGACAGTTGCAGTAGTGTACAGCATCAGGCATGTTCCTTCCTTAGGATTGTCACCGGCTCACAGGTCCTCAGGTTGTCAGACTACTAACATTTATACCTGCCTAACCTGGTCGTACTATGTTCTTTGGCTGCTAGTTAGTACACTCATGATGTAGCGAGTTGATCATTGACGCGATGGTGTCTCTGACTTATAAGACTTGTTTGCTCATAGTTCTAATTATTGAGTTCCTGCTCAGAGCAGTGGTTTTTATTTGTAGTATCCATATAGAGTAGAGTTGTGTTTTCTGAACTGCCTGTAATAAAGAATCTGCTCTACATCTCTTTCAGTTGTGCTATTACTGCGATTGGGTCCCTGTCTGTCAGGTGTAGTGTGTGACACACAAAGCTTAGTGTTGAGTAGCATTCTCCCTCTCCTCTCTGCAGGTCCAGTATCTTCTGGGCTCCATCTTGTGATTCAACACGACCACAGCACCATCAGTGAGTTCACTGCTCCCTTCTCTTCATGCTTCCTTGCAGACGACGTCATTGGCCTCTCACCTACATAAGTGTCAGTGTGTAAATGATCCCTAAGACTCCTGAGGTCTGAGTTTATCTCTGACTCATTCTCGGGCCTCAGTTTCATACCTTGTGGTTAGGAAGCAAATGAATCAGAAAAAGAAAAAAACCCCAAAACCCCTGAAGTGTGTGACTCACCTTGAGCTTTCATAGAAACACATCGGTTCACCAGCAGAACCAGAACCAGCAACAGAACCAGAACACAGACAAAGGCAACAGACAACAACACAGAGAGAGGAGGAGAGGAGGTAGCAGCCTCAGGGTCTGTATTGGGTTTGTCTGTGATGAATAAAACACAAGTATTATAATAACGCACATTAAATGAGTCTGTTATAAAACATGCTGCTGATTAAATCTATATTTAAGCTGCTGACCTGAGACCAGCAGCCAGCTGGACGCAGACTCTCCACCAGCCTGGATGCTGCATTTATAGGCTCCTTCATCAGACTTGGTGACACGGTGGATGGTCATGTGACCTGTAGGCTCAGTCCTGATGAGGGAGCCATCTTTATAGAAATCAGCTGGGAGCTTGGAGGGAGGGCTCTTTGTTTGACAGTGCAGAGTGACATCATGTCCCTCCATCACAGGGAGGACAGGACTCTGCAGGATCACTGATCCACCTCAACACAGAGACAAACCACAGCATTTCATCATGTCCACACACACTCATCAGCACTAAGTCCACAGTGTGATCTTACCAGAGACACTGATGTTGATGCTGCTGCTGCTGCTGCTGCTGGAGGCAGAGCTGGACTCGCACCAGTAAACTCCACTGTCCCCCGGGACAACCCAAGTAGTAAAGGAGGAGCCTGTGAAATTTTCCCAGTTTCCACCCTGAGTCATCTGTTGTTTAGTCGTGTTCCTCCTCAGTCTCGTTCCTCCAGATCCGTCGTCGTCCTCACAGCTCAGAGACACAGACTCATGTTTAAAGAACTGAGACCTGCTGGGACTCACAGTCAGACGAGCTGCAAGGAATTTAGAGAACTTTTAGCAATAATAATAATAAAAGTCAAATTACTTGTGCGTAACCAAACCTTTTGTCATGTTTTCACCTTTTTGGCAACGTGAAGACAGCATCTTACTGGTTTAACTGGTCTCAAACAGGTGTAGACAGTGTTCAAGTGAGCTGGATGCTCATTAAATGTCTTAATATTTACAAGGAGAGCTCCACTGACTTAAAATGAAGTAGAAATAAGCTTCTTGTCAAAAGATATTAGCATGAATCACTTTTTGGCAACGTGGAAAGAGCTTCTTACTGGTTGTACTGGTCCCAGACAGGTACAGACAGTTGTCAAGTTAATTTGAATGTGTTAATATGAACGAGAAGAGCCAGGTAAAAAAAGACAGGTACCGACAGTGTTCAAGTGAGCTGGATATTCATTAAATGTGTTAATATGAACAAGAAGAGCTCCACTGACTTAAAATGAGGCAGAAATAAGCTTCTTGTTAAAAGATATTTACACAAATCACTTTTTGGCAACGTGGAAACAGCTTCTTACTGGTTGTACTGGTCTCAGAGAGGTACAGACAGTGCTCAAGTGAGCTGGATGTTTATCAAATCTGTTAATATAACATAAGAGATAATATAAGAGATTGATGAAGTTAAAATGAGGAAGAAATAGGCTTCTTATTAAAAAATATTGGCTGTAATCACATTTTGGCAACGTAAACACAGCATCTTACTGGTTTAACTGGTCTCAGACAGGTGTGGAAAGTGTTAAGATGTACTGGATGCTCATTAAATCTATTATTATAATCCAGCAGAGCTCCATGAACTTAAAATAAGGGAGAAAGAAGCTTTCAGTAAACAGATATTGGCTTTAATCACTTTGTGGCAACATAAAACCAGCATGCTACTGGTTCTACTGGTCTTGGTGTATCACATCTGTAAATATAACAAAGCAGAGCTCAGTGTATTTAAAATACGACATAATTAAGCTTCTGACCAAAAGCTTTGGCTCTAATAATCACGTTTTGGCAACATGAAAGCATCTTACTGGTTTAACTGGTCCCATACAGGAAATTAAAAGTGGTGAAACAACTCGGTGGTCACTCGTACAGTTTCAATCAGAGTCAAAATGTGAAGAACAAACATGTTGCAGCAACATTGGGTCGTAGATCTGAGTCCTAGCGTCATGTCATAGAGTTAAACAGTCACGATTGACGATCGCTGTAAAGAGAATTTGATTATTTCCGTCGTTTACACAAAATCTAAAAGACGTGGCGTCACTACGTCCACTAGAAAACGTGTAGCGGATCATATTTACAAGTTATGGCCGTTTGAAACCGAAATAAGCAGCTGTAGTCCTACACAAACCGAGCTAAACGCCTTAACGAGGCGGTGCGCGGGTTAAGGCGTTTAGACAGACAGTCACTTTTTGGCACGACAACGGCGACCTACTGCACCTATTCACTGCTGCCAGCAGGTAGATGGGCACCTACCGGCCCATACGTACTGTATGGGCTGATAACCACTGATAACAATGATAACGTCAGAAGCCGGTGGCCCGTCGGACCTCCAAATCTGCCCGAACCCTGTCTGTACCGTCGCCTGAGTTGATCATCTGTCTGTCTGATCACCGTACCTGCATTTCTGAAATTGTGATTAAAGCCTGTAATCGTACCTACAGGTACCTGTCTCAAGTGCCGTGCATGTGGGTCTGCCATATTAAGCCGCCTGACAGTTTTGGTTCCATTTCCAGTTTTATTGTTTTGTATTTCCGTTTCTGTTCAGTCCATGCCCTGCTCTAACGTTACTTCCGCTTTCAATCACATTAGCTGTCTGCAATTGGTAATCATGTCTGGTATTTAACACCCAGTACTCACCTCTGTCATTTGCCAGATTGTCGTCGATTCACCTCCACTTTACAGCAATTTATGTTCCACCCAAGTTATCCGTCCTGTTTTGGTCCTGACCGTGTCTCTAGCCTAGCCCTTCTGTACCTCAGCCGAGCCTGCCTGTTATCAACCCCTGCGTGTACCTTGACATCGATTCTGCCTAGTCCTTTTTGTTGTACGCAGAGTTTCTCGCCTGCCTGACCACTGTTTTGTCGGTTCCTCGTCTCAGAGGATTCTGTACGTACTGTAAGTCGCCAGACTGTGCTGTACCTGTACCGAGACCTGGCACAATTAAAGACCCTGTACCAAAGCCTGCTGACATCTTTGCCGTGCATGTGGGCTCGCTTTTTTCAAACCAACCGCCAAACCTGACACCATCATGTTTAGCCTACAACCATCGGACTCCTCTGTTCCTGCAAAGCTTTAGAATGTGCAGCTCCTTTGAATCTATCAACTAATGACGCTTGTTCTTTTTCTTTTGACAGGATGCTAACAGTTCTATATGACCTGAAACTTTCAGCATTAAGATGCTGTTTCTTTCTGTGGAGTTACATTATTTCTGTGTTTTCAACATATTCTGAACAACGTGGTGCTTAAATGAGACACAAACGTCTGTTTCCACTCGTAGATAAAACTACTGTTTTTTTCTGGACCTGGAGTTTCAATGCAGGATCACAATAAAACCTCATAGCTGCTGCTTCTTACCAACACAGATACAGCAGCAGTGCAGGTGAGCAATGAAGCAGCTTTAGCATCAGAAGGTCACTTACCTGGATGTGCTGAGCAGAACAGAAGCCAAGTCACAACTGAAGCGAAACAAGAAATTAGATTATTAAATTAGTAGGTTTTTATCAGTACTAAGCCTTGAACTAAGATGATTCTGTGGTCATCAGGAAAATAAAAATATAGAAATATTAATGATGAATAACTCCTACAATTAAATGTAAATAAAACAGTTCATCTACTGTTGAAAGTATCAGCAGCCTCTACTTTAATCACTTTAATAAGTTATAAAACTTAATATTTTCATATAAAATGTGTCTGATTTTACCCGTTTAACTCTGAACTGACTCAGTAACTTTATTGACTTAATCAACACTTCATGGGGAACCTGTTTTAACAACGATGTGAGTAATTATAGAAACACTATACTGTGGATCGACACACATGTGTCTAACAAATAAATGCTTCTCTGCATTTTAAACAAAGACAAATACGAATTAGGATCAAACTTAAAATGAATCTTCTTAATGTGTGTGTCAATAAAATATTGTGATCTATAAATGATTTCATGTGATGATAATTATTCATTTATTACAGTAACGTCCTGAAGCGACTTCCTGTCAGCATTCAACCAGTTATCTTTTGATGGTTTATTGATATTAGTAAAAGTCCATCGTTTGTCAGACTCAACATGTGAAGCAGCATCAGCAGTTTGTCCTTGATCACTTCAACATCTTGTGTCAGTTCAGTTAAAGCTGAACAGACTTTAACCAGTAGCTGGCCTATGAATGATAATAATATAAATTTATAATATAGTTAAAAAACATCTCTTCTTTACTATTACACTAGTAAACGAGAACTGTTAATTCAAATTGAGTTGCTTTCTCTTGGTTTCTCTACATCTTTGGACTCGTTCAGGTCGTTCTGCTGATCAGTTTACTGTTAAACCTGAATCCTTGATGAATTACAGTATTCTACTTTTGATGAGTAGAATGTGTTTCTGAGATCCACCTCTGTGTCTGGTTGTCTTCCTAAATTACTTTATGAATAAAGGCTGTAAATGTTGGAGGTTCTACTTACGGAGTAGCAGCTGGAGACTTGTTTGGTCCATTGAGCCTCTTGTTGATGTGAGACCAGGTCAGAGCAGTTAGAACCACTTCCTTCCTCATATCACACTATGTGAAGTTATTTGACGGTTGGAAAGGAGGAGTTCACAAACTGGACTGACGCTGTTCATCTACTGAAGCCAAAAGGGTCGTGTGTAAAACCATTTTAGATTAAAGGGAGGAAGCAGATACAAAGAAGTCAATTTAATTCAATTTGGTTTATATAGCGCAAAATCACAACAAGGTTATTTTAAGGCACTTTACACAACTCAACCTAACAGATCCCACATACAGCAAGTCTTTAATTTGACAGCAACAGTGGAGAGGAAAAACTCCCTCTCTAACGAGGAAGAAACCTCCAGCAGAACCAGGCTGGATGCGGGCGGCCATCTGCCTCGACCGGTTGGGGTGAGGGGAGAGAGAGAGAGAAAAGCACAGCAACAGCAACAAGCAACAACAGAGCACAGGCAGGACGGTTGGACCAGGGACTGGATACAGGCAGGATGGTTGGATCCGCAGCTGCCCATCACAGACACCAAACTTTGAGTCCTATGATACCTGTAGATGATGACAGAGTGGAGGAGAGAGAGAGAGAGAGAAAGAGAGAGAGAGAGAGGGAGAGAAGCACAACTACTGGAGAGAAAGAGACATGGTTAGTTGAACATAGAACAATGATGGGAGGTTATTGGACAGAAAAGGTAAAGCACAGCAACAACAACAAGCAACAACAGAGCACAGGCAGGATGGTTGGACCAGAGACTGGACACAGGCAGTATCTTTGGACCAGGGACTGGACACAGGCAGGATGGTTGGACCAGAAACTGGACACAGGCAGTATCTTTGGACCAGGGACTGGACACAGGCAGGATGGTTGGATCAGCAGCTGCCCATCACAGACACCAAACTTTGAGTCCAATGATACCTGTAGGTGAGGACAGAGTGGAGGAGAGAGAGAGAGAGAGAGAGAAAGAGCGGGAGAGAAGCACAACTACTGGAGAGAAAAAGACAAGGTTAGTTGAACATACAACTGTGCGCGGAGCCGCCCTAGAGGCCGGACCGCCGAGGTGGCTGACGACGCAGGAGGCAGCGCCACTCCTGCGGCAGGCTGTGCCAAGGACAAGGTCACCAGTCGGGCGGACGGGACGAGAGCCGGCGCTGGGCTGGAGCCAGAGACGATGGCAGACGAGAAGCCCGGGCGGACATACAGTAGTTGGCACCGGACCACCAGGAACCGATGCAGACGTGGCCGGGCCACCAGGACCCGATGCGGGCGTCTCATACCTATGGGCTGATAACCACTGATAATGACCATTGAATGGCGTGATAACGTCAGAAGCCGCTGGCCCGTCGGACCTCCAAATCTGCCCGAACCCTGTCTGTACCTTCGCCTGAGTTGATCATCTGTCTGTCTGATCACCGTACCTGCATTTCTGAAATTGTGATTAAAGCCTGGCCACGTCTGCATCGGGAGCGACCTCCTACAGGAGGCCGACGGGGGCTGGAACAAGGACCAGGCTGGTCTTTCCTGGACCAGCGGTAGGCAACACAACCACTTCCCTTGGACTGACGGGGACGGTCACTGCTAGCAGGTCGGCAGGGCTGCTTGCGGCCTTTGAGCTTGACGGGACGGGCGCGGAACCCGGCTGGGCTAGAGCCGGCCTTGACACCCCAACTGTGTTGTGCCACCTGGCTGGGACAAGACTGGAGCGTGATGAGAACCGGTGGTGACAGGGAAAACAGCTGTGATGTGAACATAACAGGAAGTCCTTCAAAATAACACAGGAAGCTGGAGCAAAACACGAGTGGAAACAAAGTCCTTTTAAAATAAAAACCGGGACATGACAAGAATCAGACCGAAACTGTCACACAGTGCTGAAAAGAAACCTGGGGTTGTTTTTGTTTTCCTCAATTAGGGAGGAATAATATGTTTTTCTAGCAGCACAAAGTGCTCTTTTATATTTCATTAGACTGTCCTTCCATGCAATGCAGTTTACATTTATTTTGTAGGAACGCCACTGTCTTTCTAGTTGTCTAGTCCTTTGCTTTAGGCTGCGAATCTCTGAGTTTTACCACGGAGCTAACCTCCTCTGTTCTCTGTGTATCTACAAGACATTGAGGCAAAAGATGATGGAATCATCTGCTTGAATCTGGCAACAGCGTTGTCAGATAAACATCTGCTATAGTAACATTTCTTTCCAGCTGTTATAGGGTCAATTGTGCTAAATTCAAAAGTTAATAAGAAATGGTCAGATAACAGAGGGTTTTGGGGAAGAACTATTAAATTATTAATTTCAACCCCATATGTCAGGACAAGATCGAGGGTGTGGTTAAAACGATGAGTGGGTTCATTTACCTGCTGTGTAAAACCAATAGTGTCTATTAAGGAGTTAAAAGCAGTGCTGAGACAGTTGCTGTCAACATCTACATGAATGTTAAAGTCTCCCACTACAATGACTTTATCTGTGCTAAGAACTAAGTCAGATAAGAATTCAGAGAATTCAGTTAAGAACTCTGAATATGGAGCAGGGGGACGGTAAACAATACAAAACACAACTGGCTTCTGAGTTTTAGAGTCTGAGTGAGAAAGGCTCAGAGTGAGGCTCTCAAATGAGTTATAACTATGTTTAGGTTTAGGAGTAATTAATAAATCTGATTTATAAATTGCTGCTACTCCTCCACCTCTACCTGTACTTCCAGGAACATGAGAGTTGATGTGACTCATTGAGTCGACTTAGTTAAAGTAACATATTCATCCTGCTGCAGCCAGGTTTCAGTGAGACAGAACAGATCTATGTGATGGTCATTTATCAAGTCATTTATTAACAAGGATTTAGATGAGAGAGATCTGATATTTAAAAAACCACACTTCATTAGCTTACCGTTACTTTGTTCTGTAAGAGGAACTGTTTTGATGTTTATTAAATTCTGGTAAGTCACTCCTCTTTGATTTGTCTGTGACTTGTATAGTTTAGGTGGTCGAGAAGCAGACACAGTCTCTATGCGATAACTAAGACTAAGAGTGGGTCGCGGCTGTAGAGAACATGCAGAGAGGCGTGTAAGACTATGGGGTGCCAAATGTAAAAGTAGCACCTATAACTAGTTTTCTCACATTTAACTAAATGACACAACATGTTTTCTCACATTTAGTTAAATGTGCAAAAGTCTAAATGTAAATGTTAAATATAAATGTAAATGTTAAATGTTAAATGTAAATGTTAAATGTTGGCCGAGTGTAAAACTGAATATTCATGAATGGGCAAGTAGACTCCATCCCTGCCCTCAAACAGCGCTGGTCTCAGATCAGAGACGCGAACTCAAACACGTCAAACAGTACGCATAGCTCCGCCCACATCTGACTCTGGATCGGTGCACGAAAATACTGGAGAGAAGCCTGGAGTCGAAGCCATCATGGCCGCCAGCTCCGACTCCCTCCCGTTGGGGGAGATTGAACGGGCTGTAACGGCAGGTGTGCGGGTTGAGGCTTCGCTTCAAACTGCCGTTCTGTCGTAAACACCATTAATGAGGAGTTAAGTAGGTTTAAAAAGAATATTTCTGTGGCGCCAGTGGAGAATTAGTTGGCTAACTATACTAGCTAGCCGAAGTTACGTCCAGGCTAAAAACAAAAGTTTCCAGATCAGATGTGGGCGGGGTTTGCGCGCACTGTTTGAGGTGTTTGAGTTCGCGTCTCTGATCTGAGACCAGCGCTGTTTGAGGGTAGGGATGGAGTCTACTTGCCCATTCATGAATATTAAGTTTTACACTCGGCCAACATTTAACATTTACATTTAACATTTACATTTAACATTTAACATTTACATTTAGACTTTTGCACATTTAACTAAATGTGAGAAAACATGTTGTGTCATTTAGTTAAATGTGAGAAAACTAGTTATAGGTGCTCCTTTTACATTTGGCACCCCATATAAGACTGCGACTCTGCGTCCTGGGCTCCACTCTGAGTTGTCACGGAGTGGGGAGACTAAGCAACATGGCCATGTTACTAGAGAGCAGAGAGGCTCCGTTCAACGTGGGATGGACGCCGTCTCTTCTAATCAGCCCAGGTTTTCCCCAAAAAGTGCTCCAATTAGCCACAAAGCCCACATTGTTTGCAGGACACCACCTAGACAACCAGCGGTGGAGCGATGACAGCCGGCTATACATGTCATCGCTGGTCACATTGGGGAGCGGTCCAGAGAAAACTACGGAGTCCGACATTGTTTTGGCGAACGAACACACCGACTCAATGTTAATTTTAGTGACTTCCGATTGGCGTAACCGGGCGTCATTAGCTCCTGTAGCTCCTTCCTGTCAGGAACACTCGGGGGTTGGACCCACATGCACAGCGAGGACGCGGTGATCAATTAACAAACAGTTTTATTGTACAAGCGTAGTCAGGGCAATCCAGGTAATACACGGTAGGTCTTAGACTGAGGCGCAAAAGGAGCAGGCAAGATCTGGTTCCGGGGACAGGCAAGGTTTCAGCAACTAGTGAGCTCGGCAGAGGTACAGACAAGGAGTAGGCAAAATCGTGGTCAGACAGTCAGGAACGTTATCAAGATCTCCAGGCGTAGGTACAGACAGGGTGTAGGCAAGAATTGGCGGTCAGGTACAGACAGGATCATGCAACAAGGTAGCTATACAAGAAAGGCTGGAAAGTGATATTGGAACTCAACAATCTGGCGTCTGACTGCTGGCTGAGGTGGTGCTTAAATACTGGCGGTATTACTAGTAATGAACCGGGAGTGAGAGGAAACAGCTGTGACATGAAAGAAAACTGGAGCTCCTTCAACATAACATAGGAAATGGAAACTGGAACCACAACATGACAATATGAATAAAAACTAAGTCCTTTCAAATTAAAACTGAAAACAAAAACCCAGATCATGACACTCCCTGTCTCCTCCCCCTATGTTAAACCTTTTAATGCTCTGCCTTAGCTATCCTGAGCTCTCAATTGTCCATAAGACTATGAACAAAACCACAACGTGGGAACGTTATGGGGAACAACACAGATTTCAGAATATAATACCGCATTTCTCTTTGCTCCAATTGGGGACACACACCTTGATTGACCTTTTTGACAGACCTTGTTATAATTGTTATCTCCTCAGCAACCCTGAAAGGAGAGACAACAACCTTTAAAAGGAAGTATATACTGACATTTGAAGTACTTCCTTGGCCTTGACTTGGCCTCTCAGATTAACATCCTTAATTCACTCTCAGACTCTCCCCCTTTAGTTCTAATTAAGTTGAACCTATCATCAACAGCTTCTGCACCTGCACAGCAGAAACCTCCCATAGACACCAGTGCAGGTAGACAGGGCGACGTAGGATTAAACCAATCACAGGGTGGCATGTATGTTGGAGGAGGAACATTGGATGAAGTCACTAGACAGCTTTGTAAAAGCTATTTCAAGCTCATGAAGGCTGTGCATCACAAGAACATCATTGATAAGGCCATCTCCCCTAAGTGCCACCTAAAGGAATGACTAAGCATGTTAGAAAACTTACAGGCTTGATCAAACCCTCCTCTCCCACAGAGCAGGTCAGGGCAGCTGTGGAAAAAAACACACAACAGTGGATGCTAAACAACTTATGCCAAAAGTCAAGTTAGCCCACACCACAATCCGAGCAGCTTGTTCCCTACTGGAGGATGGCACTGAATTGACACAAGTCTCTGGTTCCTCATCTCTTTCCTCGGTGGAGCCACCCAGGGCCGAGGTTCCAGCAGAACTAGATCTGGAGGACAGGGAGGAATTCCCATTTTTACCTGAGGTCAGGGGAAGTCCTCCTGATGTGACAAGAAGAATGAGTGAGACCCCACAACCCCGAAACAATGAACAGGATGAAATGACAAACCATCAATCTACACCCAAGGAAAAAGAAGTAAGCCCTACTGCGTCTGTGGATGAAAGAAGTAGCAAATCCGGACCCCCCCCCATTTCACAGAGTAACACTGTTATGTCACCTTCAGTCCCCCTGCTTCCACAGGCTCCACCAGGTCTCTCAGTCGTCATCTCCCAACGCTCTCTTCATTATAGGCCCAATAAAAGGTAGACGATGTCATCACCCTCAGGAGAAGAATTCACATCCAGGATGACACCATGTAGGAGAAGAAGAAACAGGAGTGATGGCTACACAGAAACAAACAAAAACACACACAAAGCACCACATTTCATCAGTTTTCAGAAGCTCCTTACTCTAATGTAGTAGTGAGGGACTGCAGTCCACCACTTGTTGTTACCCCTCTGGAAAATAAGGGAAATAACCTTTGTCCTTTTGTCCTCCCACAGCGTGATGTAAGGCTGAGGCCGAGGAGTTATCCTCACCCCGCATGTCCTAACCTGACTACGCCAACACAAGAGGTGGTGGGAAAACAAATGAGGACAAAAGGGCCAGAAGTGAATAACTACAATACGCAGAGGTAAGAAAGCCATCTGGTTCCTAGGTGACTCTAATCTCACTCGCATCCTATCCCCCATAATACTGTATGAGGGTATGAAAAGATGGAGTCAGACTGGATGCAATTCCTGGTTTGTCTTGTGCAAACCTCGTGAATAATAAAAACAATTCTAATTCAAACCAAAACTCAATTCTAACCTTAGCCCTAAAATCACATCTTAACCTTCAAACAGGCCATCAAATAAGTGATAACCAGACAAAATATCCTCACTTTTTAAAAAATGTACACACACACACACACACACACACACACACACACACACACACACACACACACACACACACACACACACACACACACACACACACACACACACACACACACACCACAATCCCCTTAAGCCTGTTAAACACAGCAGCTAAGTGTTGCTGTGCTGACTCTGGGGTTTGGACAATCTGCCTCCTCAGCTTCTTATGATGTTTTCAAACTGCTACTTTCCTTCTGATTCTTTCTGTTTTCCAGGATTCTATTTTCCTAAATGAATCAGTCTGTTTTTAAAGCAGCTTTTTTGAACTCAGTGATTCTGTAATCAGCTGAAGTGTGCGAGTGTCATCTGCAGCTGTGAGACACATCCTCCGTCCCACTCTAATCCCTTCATCTCTGTCAGGGACAGACTAATGTGTGCTGACGGGTCTTCACTCCTCCTCTTGTTTCTCTCTGGACTCTGGAGAATTTTAAAGGACTTGTAGGCATCAGTTGCAGGTGTGGGGAGTTTCTCCTCTGTTTCCATAGCGACGAGTAGGCTAAGCAGCTGGATGTATGTCTGTATCCAACAAATCGTATCTGACAGGTGAGTAAAAAGATAATCAACAGTAAACGGGTAAAATATGATACAGCAATTATTTAGTGGAACTGCTTTGTCTCATTATGAAAAGAATTGTGTCTCATAAACGTCCGGAAGGTCAGACAACAGCTCCATGGTTCAAGTAGCTCCATTAGTCAGTGTCCCCACGTCCAAGTTGACCCCACCGGCCATGGATCCAGACGACGCCAGGACACGAGCCAGGTGAGAGCCTGATACTTGATATTTTAGACCTGTGGGCACAGGAGGAAACGAAGCACAAAGCAGTGAGGTCACTACTGCTGCAAAGTGTGCTCAGAGTCCTGGGTCCCTGAAAGATGGATTTACCCCCAAACTCTCCATATATAATAACATCATAATAAGTAGTAGTTCTTAATAATAATTATGAAAGAAGAAAGTGATTGAAATGACAAAGAAGAACAGCATAAACCAAAACGGAGGCCGCTCTCACTAACCTTCCTCTGACTGTGGTCTGAGCAATTATACCTGTTCAGGATGGTTTCATTTCTTTCTTTGTCTCAGAACTGAACAAAAAGCAGGAGGTTTGTTCAACTACAACAACAGCAACAACAACAACGAAGAAGAGTAAGACACTGAAATTAAAGATACTCAGCAAACAAACCTTCTGTGTGAATATGATCTTTGTATTATACTGTACTTCCTTCTGCAGGGAAGAGAAGAAAAAGAAGAAGAAAGTGAGAAAAGACAAGAAGACGTAAGTTGACTCCAAGTCTCTGTCTCTAAAAGTAAATGAACATGAACAAAGTTGGACTTTCGATCAAAACCAATAACCTCTTTACATGTAACCTAGTTTTCCTTTGTTGGTCTCAGGAAGGAGAAAAAGGAGAAGAGAGAGAAGAAGCAGAAGGAAAAAGAGGAAAAGGAGAAAGAAAAGGAGCCCAAGGCCAAAGAGGAGGTGTAGGTTCCACTTGCTTGATCACGTGCACGTTATAATCGTCATGGTTAATAAATCGTGATGTAGTTGTTGTGTCCAGGTTGAAGGAGGTCACCGTGATTGATCCAGCAGGAAACACCTACTACCACTGGCTGCTCATCATCACCGTACCTGTGATGTACAACTGGACCCTGATCATAGCCAGGTACCAACCATGCTGCTGACTCAGTTCAGTTTGGGTCCCACCAGAACCACATGGCTCCTCATGAGGTCCCAGGTCTGACTGAGACCATCCTGTTTCAGGGCCTGCTTTGAAGAATTGCAGACAGACTATCTGGTCATGTGGTTTGTCGTAGACCTGGTCTCTGATCTCATCTACCTCATGGACATGTTCTTCAGAACCAGGACAGGTCTGACAGCACACGTTATTGCAGCTGAGCTACAGTACGCTTAGTGGGCTAGCAAAGCCAACAGAGACCTGCTGTCATGTGATGTAGTGTGATGCGATGCGATGTGTCTCCGTACACAGGCTTCCTGGAGCAGGGTCTGCTGGTGAAGGATGAGCACAGGTTGCGTCAACGCTACATAAACAGCTTCCAGTTCAAACTGGACCTGGCCTCCATTGTCCCCACCGACCTGCTGTATGTGGTCTGTGGTGTGAGTTACCCTGAGATCCGCCTCAACAAGCTGCTCAGATTCAACAGGTGCAAACATTAACATGATGATAGGTCACTTCATGGCTGAGGGTTGTTCCTCATTAGGCATTTGGAACATCTGTAGGAGAGACACGGGTTCTACTGCTCATGTTCTGTTGGCTCAGCTTCAGCTTCAGTGATGGTGAATGTGATGTGAGGCTGATTGGTGAGTCTACACAAGTAACTGAAACAGACTTTCTGAAACCTGAAACAGGTTTTGATTGTTGTGTTAGAAACATCAGACTTCACAGACTATTCTGAATAGAGGCACCTGTTTAGGAAATGGGTTTAGTGTCATGTACTTGGCTTCACTGCATCATCACCATATGTGATGGAGCTAAATGTGCTGGACTCTCTATAAGCACCAGGTCTCTGTAAGGTTTACATGTTACTATGAATAAACCAATGTGACGTTTGAAAATGAATACTGACGTGTGATCTGTGTGTGTTTGTTCCAGAATGCTGGAGTTCTTCCAGAGGACGGAGACGAGGACCAACTACCCCAACGCGCTTCGTATCTCTAACCTGGTCATGTACATCGTCATCATCATCCACTGGAATGCCTGCCTCTACTACTCCTTTTCCAAGGCCATCGGTCGGTCTCAGTCCTCTGGTTGATGGTCCTTTATAGGAACCCTCTAACCCTGTGTCCCTTCCAGGGTTCGGTGCCGACAGGTTTGTTTATCCAGACCCATCAGATCCAGAGTTTGGTCGACTGGTGAGGAAGTACGCCTACAGCATGTACTGGTCCACGCTGACACTTACCACCATTGGAGAAACGCCGCCTCCTGTGGAGAACTCTGAGTACTTCTTTGTGGTCATCGACTTCCTGGTCAGTAACAAGACTTTGTAGGGTTGCAATGTCTGAATGTGGCTATGAGTCAAAGTACAAACCTAAAACTACATATCTACATCTGCACAATGTTTGATACCAGCTTTAGAATGTAAGAACCTGAAGTAGGGAGGCAGATGCAGATGAAGAAGGCAACTCACTGGTCCCATGTGACATGGTTTCTGTTGTCTCCCACTCAGGTGGGTGTGCTAATTTTTGCCACCATCGTCGGCAATGTCGGCTCCATGATCACTAACATGAACGCGGCCAGAGCCGACTTCCAGGCTCGAATCGACGCCATCAAACAGTACATGAGCTTCCGAAAGGTCAACGGCTCTCCTGTATCTCTGGCACACGGCCAAAAGTAGCTTTGGTCATAAATACGATCCACACTGTGTAACAAAGTAGGAGTTTGGGGTTTGAACCAGATCAGACACTGGCTTTGACCTAACCTCCTCTCTGCTTCAGGTGACTAAGGACCTGGAGAAGCGAGTGATCAAATGGTTTGACTTTCTGTGGACCAATAAGAAAGCTGTGGACGAGAGGGAGGTGCTGAAGTACCTACCTGACAAACTGAGGGCAGAGATCGCGATCAACGTCCACCTAGACACCCTGAAGAAGGTCGGTACTGGCTCCGTCCTGCACTCAGACGATAAAGAATCTTCAGGGTTCTGCTCCTGTTTGTGCTGCAGGTTCGCATCTTTGCTGACTGTGAGGCCGGACTGTTGGTGGAGCTGGTGCTGAAGCTGCAGCCTCAGGTCTACAGCCCAGGAGACTACATCTGTAAGAAGGGTGACATTGGCAGAGAGATGTACATCATCAAGGAGGGAAAACTAGCTGTTGTGGCGGACGATGGCGTCAGGCAGTTTGTCGTCCTCAGTGATGGAAGCTACTTCGGCGAGATCAGCATCCTGGCTATCAAAGGTTTGGCTGTGTTCAATGAAAGCTTGACTTTGTGTCTGTCCAGTTATGCATTGGATTCACTTCATTCTGAACACAAACACCTGCTGCATTTATTGCTGATATCAACATGTTTGTGACAGTGTCACAGACCCAGGCCCGTGAGTGTGTGTAGGTGCGTGGGGGTGTGGTTACAGAGGGTGGGCAAACTGGCTATTGGAGGATGGAGCGGCAGACGGACTTCCACCATTAGATGAGGCGATGGAGGAAGTGATCTGCACTGGCAGGAGGGACTTCAATGCAGGGCATTGCTTGGCCCCGTTTGGGTTTGGGGGAAAGTTGTGTTATGCGCCCCACCTAGACGGGGCGTAACAGACAGATGGCTGCCCTAGTGATCAACCTGACAAATGCAGTTTTACAACTGTCATGTTGCTGCTGTTCCTTTTCTTCAGGCAGTAAGGCAGGAAATAGGAGGACAGCAAACATCAGGAGCATTGGCTACTCTGACCTCTTCTGCCTTTCCAAAGACGACCTGATGGAGGCGCTGAAAGAGTATCCTGATGCTAAGGCGCTGCTGGAGGAGAAGGGGCGTCAGATTCTGATGAAGGATGGCCTATTGGATCTGGAGGTAAAGTCACATGATTAAAGACAGATAAACCACGGTCTGTTGTCTTAACTCATGTATCCCTGTAGCTGGCAGCGCAGGGTCCCGACCCCAAAGAGATGGAGGAGAAGGTGGAGAGGATGACGAGCACGCTGGACATCCTCCAGGCCCGCTACGCCCGGCTGCTGGCTGAGCACGAGGCCACTCACAGCAAGCTGAAGTACCGGGTCACACGGCTGGAGAGGAAGCTGGTACCTGCCTCGCAAGCAGTGCTGCCAAGTGAAGCTCCGCCCCCTCCAACACCTGAGACAGACAAGAAGGAGGATAAAAAAGAAAAGAAGTAGACGAGAAGAAGCAGTAGAAGTAAACCTCAGAACAAACCAGCCTCCATATGTCTAGTTAATCTCCCTCGTTTACACAGTGGAGTCACAGTCTTGATTAATTTCTTAATTAATAATGACTGATAACCAGTGGGACAGATTAGTGTGTTAGCAGCAAGGCTATCCGTCTCCTGCAATTCCACGGCCCTACCATATGGTGACGCTGCGTAGCACGTCATTATCTAATAAACCACGTCACACTTATAATGTAAAAGCTATTTGTTCTGTCTACAATTGATGCAGGCTAAAGTGCAGGACTATATTATTGGATTAGAAAGGAAACAGGTCAACAGGGTATATGTTTCTAAGCTGTGAAATGTGTGCCTGAGTAAAACACTTCTCACCAACTCCCCGGGGGCCTTGCATGGCAGCCCTCTGCTCCCCCAGGGCTTGGGTTGAATGGGTTAAATGCAGAAGTCAAATTTCATTGTTACATTGTATGTGAGAATGACCAATAAGGCTTTCTTCTTTTTCTTCTTCTTCTTGATTGTATAAAGAATTGATTGTGTGTTTAATAATAACTATTTCAATGTATAGTAGCAGGTGTTTCAGTCTGTCTGTGGTTTTACAAAAATCAATATACCTAATTGTTACATTAAATTGGTCATTTATATGTAAAGCGTCCATTATAAATATATTTGTATAAATAACATGATTTGTCACCAAAAGTCTGTAAGGTTGATTATATCCTATATCTTGCTACATTTACACTCGTACTAAAAAAAGATTAGTGGTAGAAATTAGTGCATTTTTTAGAATCATGACAGGAAACTTTCTTTCCAAATATTAATTTTCAGTCTCGTGGACACGTAGAACTAGACAGGTGAGTGTTGGTGAGATAGAGGGGGAAATGGAGAATTCCATTCAAGGCCCTGAGATGGCAGAAGGTGAAAAAGAACTCTGTATAAAGAGGAAAAGCAAAGCCACTGTAGACAGCTCCGAGACCAGTTGGGGGCTGTGAAAAAGGCACAGGGAGGAAGCTGGACAGTCAACAGTCCCTCCAGAATCTGATGTTATTGAGGACGACGCCTCTCTGTGCACAGACACTGAAATGCCTGACTGCAGATCTCAGTCACAGAGGCCCAAAGCAACAGTGTTGAGTCAAGCTGTTTCTGTTGCAGACTAAGAACGTGAAGGGGGTGAAAATTGGAGATCATTTTCCAGACAAAGAAAGTTTTATAAAATCAATTCGTGTGCAATTGAGAAGCAGAGGTAAAGGAGGTTATACTGACCAAGAGGTTCATAGATTAAAGAAACTGGTGCACAAAGTGAGTCAAGAACTTCAAAATGATGATGATTTTAGTCTTTTATAAATGGAATTGTAGTAGTATAAATTGTGTAGTATTGTTTTTTTTATTATTTATTCATTCCTGCAGTATGGTTCTTATTTTGTGAACTGAAGTGGCTGCTTATGTGAATGTTCAATGAATCAAAAAAAATCTCTCTCTCTCTTCCCCACTCTGTCTCCTGTGATGGGCAGCTGCGGGTCCAACCATGCTGCCTGTGTCTAAACCCTCGTCCAACCATCCTGTGTCCAATCCCTGGTCCAATCATCCTGCCTGTGTCCAGTCCAGTCTCTGGTCCAACCATCCTGCCTGTGTCCAGTCCCTCGTCCAACCCTCCTGCCTGTGTCCAGTCCCTGGTCCAACCATCCTGCCTGTGTCCAGTCCCTCGTCCAACCCTCCTGCCTGTGTCCAGTCCCTGGTCCAACCCTCCTGCCTGTGTCCAGTCTCTGGTCCAACCCTCCTGCCTGTGTCCAGTCCCTGGTCCAACCCTCCTGCCTGTGTCCAGTCTCTGGTCCAACCCTCCTGCCTGTGTCTAGTCCAGTCTCTGGTCCAACCATCCTGTCTGTGCTCTGTTGTTGCTTGTTGTTGCTTGTTGCTGTTGCTGTGCTTTTCTCTCTCTCTATCCTCTCACCCCAACCGGTCGAGGCAGATGGCCGCCCAAATCCAGCCTGGTTCTGCTGGAGGTTTCTTCCTCGTTAGAGAGGGAGTTTCTCCTCTCCACTTTTGAATTTTTTCAAATTTTAATTAAAGGCTTGCTGTGTGTGGGATTTGTTGTGATTTGGGGCTACATAAATAAAATTGAATTGGAATATTCACATATGGGTCTAAATATCAAAAGTCTGGGAAAACAGGTGCTGGTGTTGTAATGGAAACTGCAGGAAAATAAATCTAAGTGTGTTTATGGTGGAATTGATTGCAATCAGGGTGGCACTGAGGGGTAAATGGGGTGTTAACCTGTAGTGACTCTCTGTCAGTGTTACAGTCGCTGAGGAGGAAAGGTAGTATCAGGAGGTGTTGTTTGATGTTCTGGACTTAATGCTTTAAATAGGAACAGTGGCAGGGAGATGTGTTAACGTGGGTTCCGGGCCATGTGGGTTTTAAAGGGAATGAGTGGATGAACAGGGTGGCGAAAAGAGCAACAGAGCAGGAGGAGGTTGTGGAAAGTGGTAAAAAAGGTGACGGGAACAGCATAGTGTGGGTGAATAATGTGAAGGAATGGCAGGAAGACTGGGATAAAGTAGATTTAGTAGATTTAAGTAGATTAAGAGATGGGCACGCGTATCTGAACTGCACCTTACATTTGATGGGTAAACATGTAGCTGGACAGTGTGAATTTTGTGGTGAAATGGAGGGAGTGGAGCACGTTCTTGTTTAAGCCTTGTTTAGGTTTTTAAATGTCACTGGGTTCGGGAAAAGAATGAGAGTTAGAGAAATCAGCAGGTGGCGGTAGTGCATCACTGTGGATGCAAACCGCCGTAAAACACTAAAGAAGAAGCAGAAGAAGACACGTAGCGCTGTTTCATTCCGTTGTGGGACTGGTAGTTTTATTATTACACAACCGCGAGGCCGCTTGCAGCGCATGGACTGCTAGTACCGACATGCACCGCGACGCAGGTTGTCTGCGCATGTCAACCAGACACCGGGCTGCTCTCTGCTGTTGAGGTTTGTTCAACGAGCTGCTTAATTGAACGTCTTTTCTTCTCTTTAAGACAAAGTTGAACTTCGCATTTGTACTTTAACGACCGTTGTTCGGTGGATGCGGACAGAGGTTCTGATGGGTTCAGTGCGGAAGTTTAATGCCGGTTAGCTTGTCCAAGCTAGTTTGGACAGAACCTAACCTTAACATCAGAACCGAACACAGGTTAAATTATTATGACCTGATACTTTAAGAAGACGAATAGTGTAGTTTTATATTATAGTGTTGTTTTGTTGAGTTTTCTACATCTTAACGTGATGGTTCTGAGTCAGATTCTGGTTGTGTGTAAACCTCTTCCCGTTGGATTGACACATTTTCCGCTCCCTTTAGCAAAACAGATAACATTGACGTCATTCAAACTGTCCAGATTTCATTGTTTTAGCTTTGTAGACCAAACAGAAACCGTCTGTTCCTAACTGTTAGAAACCAGTACGACCAGTATGAACTCACCATAGCTCCTGTTTGACAATCCTCTACAACAATCTACAATTTGCTATCAGTCTTTAGACCTTAAAATGAAACCGGGTCTGTCTTGTTCTTTATCAGCATAGATGGAGGAGGTTTAAAGCAGAGACTGATGAGACAAGAGTTGCTGTGTCTCATCCTCTAATAGGTTTGACTGCAGTTTAGTTTACATGTATATTCTGTAATATTTACAACATTTTCATAGCTTTAGATTAGATTTAGATATTAGATATTTATTCTTTCACATATGTAAAAGTAGTGTAGTAGTAAAATGCTAATCAGCTCCCAATTTACCCAATACATGCTTGTCAATCAATCAATTCAATAATTTCATCTGCATCCAATTGTTTGCATAAAACGTAAATTTGACATGAATTACAAAGACAACAAATAGCAACAGGCTACAATGATGATCAATGAAGCAGTGATTCACACTGAGATCAGTGGTTTGTATTCTGCTGTCCACTGTGTTATGACTGATCGGACGTGTTCATGTACTTGGTTGCAAGTTGTGTTGTTTGAAGGCAAAATGAGCTTTCGTTGCATGTTTCCAATGTTTAGATGCAGTTAAAGCCTTTTGCAAACAAAACGTATCATTTTGACGTTTGAGCAGCTGTTTAGACCTGTGTGTGAACTGACAATTTGGAGTTTCAGTAGATGGCTGCATCAAAGCGACCAATAAAATCTGTAAAATCCTATAATAGATAAAAACTATATAAAACTAATATCAGTCAAGACTAACATTTAATGTGGCTACAGTAAATAATCTTGTCGCGTCTTTTGAGGTTTTAAAATGAACCTTTATCTGCGCCATGAAAACAATTGTTCGCACACGGGATCATTAAAAATAGGACGTTTGTCCTGATCTCTGCCTTTGTTACCACCTCCAGACGTTTGGAGGTCGTTGCCATGGAGCCAGCCTGGCGACAGCCGGGGCGTGGTCGTGGCCGGAGTCAGGAGTGTCCGGGTGAAAGGTCACAGCCCTCTCAGAAAGAGCAGGAGAGGCCTGGAGCTGCTGCAGGTCGTGGAGCGAGGACAAAGACGGCTGCATCCTCTGATCCTCCAAAAGGTGGAGACAGACCTGATCCGATGTTCTCAGCTCTTCAGCTTTAACCTCACAATAGGCTTGAAGCTGCTGCAATGTTCATGCTTCCATTGTGATTCTCAGCTGCGTCGGTCCAGTCTAAGTTCGAGGAGATCAGGAAGTCCAACCAGGCTGCTGCTCAGCGGCTGGTGGAGAACCAGATCAGCTCCTCCTCTGATGAAGATGATGAGGATAGTGACCACAAGAATGGAAAGACAGGGAAGATCCTGGCCTCCACCTTCACAACCTACACTGACCAAACAGGTTACGACAGCGCACATTTAGATTAGACTAGACTAGATTAGATTACAGAAGACTTTATAAGTCCCACAAAGGGGAAATTCTTTTGTTTTCACAGCAGGCTGGTGATCTTCATTTCGCATCCTGATGTTTGTCCACGTCTCCTTCCAGGTGGTGATGCAGCAAGTTTGGTCAAAACTGAGCAGTACGTCAGTGACCTGTTTCAGTCTGGAGCTCTTACCTGTCTGATCTGCATCGCCTCCGTCAAGAGGATACAACCAGTGAGTGCACTCCACCAGGGTGAAATTAGAAGAATAGGACAGTGACTGTGACGTCAGAGTCCTCATCTAAATCTTCATCTTCGTCTGTGTGTTTGCAGGTGTGGAGCTGCTCCAGCTGTTTCTCTCTCTTCCACCTTCCCTGTATTCAGAAATGGGCCAGAGACTCAGTCTTCCTCGTCTCCTCTGTCACTGATGAAGACTTTGGACAGAAGCAGCATCCGTGGCCTTGGTGAGCTAAATACTGGCTGCCTGAGGGTCTACAAGTTGCACAGATGTTTTATGTACATTCGCTGTTGAGGAGTCACAGTTAACCTAATATGAAGCTCACAGACGAGAAGTGATGGTTTTACTTTGTTCTTATCTGAACTTTTGAATTAAAAATCTGCTAGGAAAATAACATGTATTAAGACAAATCATCATCAGCAACAAAGAACAACAACTGGCTGCATCAGTGACCTTGTGATGTATTTATTCTTTTCTTTCAGTCCAAAGTGCAGAGCAGAGTATCCTCCCAGTTCCACCCCCAGCAGGTTTGTGGATATGCTTTGTGGATGCTGTGGTACAGCATCTTCTCCAGCAGGAGGCTTCACTTTCCAGACACCAGCAGCAGATTAAACGTCTGCTTTCTGTTTCTTCTTTGTATCTTCACTGTTTGGTCTGAAGCGATGACTTTAATATTAACACACATGACGATACAGAGAAATGTAAAAGTTAAAGGGATTGATTATATTCAGACCAGTGTGTTAAACTCCCAGCTGGTGACCAATGCGTTGGTTTAAATGTCTGTCACTGCCTCTGTGTGCGGTGTTGTGTTCAGGTACATGTGTTACTGTGGGAAGCTGCAGGACCCTCCGGCTGACCCCTGGTTGGCTCCTCACTCCTGTGGCTCCGTGTGTCAGAAGCAGCTCAGACCCAGCTGTGGACACACCTGCCTGCTGCTCTGTCACCCAGGTGACTGTTCACTGTGCACTTCTAACCTGGAGCCATGAAGTCATTTGAAATATTCAGATAAAGCTTTTTAATAATTCAACACTGATGCTGCTCAGATCTGATCCGAGTGTGTGTATGTCTTCAGGCCCTTGTCCTCCGTGTCCCAAGATGGTGTCTGTTTCATGTCTGTGTGGTAAAGCCAAGCCCCTCCCCCGTCGCTGTAGCAACAAGGTACGTGAAATAGGTTCAGTTTGTCTGATCATCAAAACATATGGGCCTGAAATGTCTGATCCTGAATGTTTTGAACAGTTCTGTTCAATTCAGTTTGTAAATGTGAACTGCGTGAAAAGCAGCTTTTTTTTTTTCTTTTTTTTTTTTGTCCAGTCATGGTCGTGTCAGCAGCCGTGTGGCAGGTTGTTAACCTGCAAACAGCACATCTGTACACAGCCCTGTCACACAGGTACAAGACGCACTCACTCACTCACTCACTCACCCACCCACCCAAAGAGCTATGATTGAGTTCATCTGATCCTAATATCCTAATACATCACTGTGTGTGTGCGTGTGTGCGTGTCCGTGCATGTGTCAGAGTGCTCTCCGTGTCCCAGGGTCAGCGTTCAGATGTGTGTGTGTGGCAGGGACCAGGCAGAGAGACCCTGTTCCAGCCCTCGGTGGACCTGTCAGCAGGTAGAGCCGTATTCTGTACAGGACACAATAACGAACCTCACTGAGCTTCGACAACAAGGACAACATCTCATTCACTGTGTTTCCTTTGCCCGACAACAACCAGAGGATCAAGCTGGTTTTAGTGGATGCTAATGAGCATTATTAAGCTTTTTCACTTGATAACTCTGTGCTCAGTGACTGAATGTGGTGATGCCAGCTCTGACAGAAGCCTCCTGTGAACCCACACAGGAATGATGTGTTACATTACAACACAACTCTGTGACAGCTCTAATTATTGGCTGCTTGACAGTTAAGGCAGCCATCAACAGCAGCATAAAGGCTGTGAACGTCCCATAATACACTCTCACTCAGTCATATTAAGATGGAGGAATGATTTTGAAACTTAAAGTGGATTCTGATGGTCTCGCGGCTTGTTTCTCTGTTCCAGGTGTGTGGAGCTCGACTCTCCTGTGGGAATCACACCTGTGAGGTCGTGTGTCATGACGGACTATGTCCTCCCTGCCCTCGCTCTGTCAGCAGATCCTGTCCTTGTGGGAAGAGCAGTGAGTTGTGTTGAGCTGGAAATGATGTAGTGGACGCCCATGAACGTGTGTGCTGCTCATGAGACGAAGCAGGAGACACAGCCGTGATCTCTGCACTGGAGCATGAATGTTTGATGCTCAGTGAGGTGTGGGATCATCAAATGCGCATACACCTGGTTTGTCAATGTGTCCAGAGTCGTCCCTGCCGTGTACGGAGGAGGTGCTGCCCTGCGGCGACACGTGTGACCGTCCTCTGTCCTGTGGGAAACACACGTGTTCCATGAGGTGTCACAGAGGAGGCTGTGAGACCTGTAGACAGGTGTGTGCATGCACACAGGCAGACACACACAAACGCCGGCACACACATAGACACGCACACACGCACGCATTTAATTTGACAGCAACAGTGGAGAGGAAAAACTCCCTCTCTAACGAGGAAGAAACCTCCAGCAGAACCAGGCTGGATGTGGGCGGCCATCTGCCTCGACTGGTTGGGGTGAGAGGATAGAGAGGGAGAAAAGCACAGCAACAACAACAAGCAACAACAGAGCACAGGCAGGACGGTTGGACCCGCAGCTGTCCATCACAGACACAAAGCTCTGAGTTGTGCAAGGTCTTAAACCTTACTTTGTAAAGTGCCTTGAGATAACCTTGTTGTGATTTTACGCTATATAAACAAAATTGATTTGAATTGAACTAAATTGAAAAGTATGCTTCTAATTTTAGCTATATTTCTAAAATGAAAGTAGGCGGTTCTGGAGATTTGTTTAATATCCGATGTAAAAGAGAGATCCTGGTCAAAGATGACACCAAGGTTCCTGAGAGTAGAATCTGAAGCTAATGTTATGCCATCCAGGGTGGCTATCTGAATCAATAGCGTCTCTCTCGGGCCAACGATAAGAATTTCAGTTTTATCTGAATTTAGTTGGAGAAAGTTTTGGGAAATCCAGGATTTGATGTCTTTTTGATATTTTTGATCTGTTCATTTGGTTCCAAGGACATATATAGCTGAGTATCATCTGCATAACAATGAAAATTAATAGAATTCTTCCTAATAATCTCACCTAGAGGAGACATGTATAGGCTAAACAGAATTGGACCCAGCACAGAACCCTGTGGTACTCCATAGCTAATCCTTGTGCATGTGGAGAATTCATCATTAACATGAACAAACTGGAATCTGTTCAACAAATAGGATTTAAACCATCCCAATGCTGTTCCTTTAATCCAGATTCTATGTTCTAGTGTCAGTAATAGAATGTTATGATCAATTGTATCAAATGCAGAACTAAGATCTAACAGGACAAGGACAGAAACTAGACCATTGTCCGAAGCTAATAGAAGATCAGTAGTGACTCTAACCAGAGCTGTTTCTGTGCTATGATGTTTTCTAAATCCTGACTGAAAATCTTCGTACAGGTTATTCCCACTCAGGTGGTCAGATAATTGTTTAGCCACGATTTTTTCCAGAATCTTGGAAATAAAGGGTAAATTTGAAATGGGCCTATAGTTGGCTAGTTGTCCAGGGTCCAGGGTTGGTTTTTTCAATAGAGGTTTGACCACAGCCACCTTAAAAGCCTGTGGTACATAGCCTAGATGTAAAGATTGGTTGATTTGATTTAATACGGACGAGCTGATTAAAGGTAGAACCTCTTTGAGTAATCTGGTTGGGATTGGATCTAAAAGACAAGTGGACGACTTGGAAGAGTTGATTACTGAGGTTAACTCCATATGAGTTATGGGTAAGAAGCTGTCTAGGTAAGACAGAGGATTTGGTAAATTTAAAGTTGATGGATCTAGACAGTGCTTTCTGTCATTTGGTCGCTGCTGAATGTTTTTTGTAATGGTGATAATTTTATTAGTAAAGTAGTTCATAAAGTCATTGCTGCTGAGATTTAAGGGGATAGTAGACTCAATACAGCTATGACTCTTAGTCAGCCTGGCTACAGTGCTGAAAAGAAACCTGGGGTTGTTTTTGTTTTCCTCAATTAGGGAGGAATAATATGTTTTTCTAGCAGCACAAAGTGCTTCTTTATATTTCATTAGACTGTCCTTCCATGCAATGCAGTTTACATTTATTTTGTTGGAACGCCACTGTCTTTCTAGTTGTCTAGTCCTTTGCTTTAGGCTGTGGATCTCTGAGTTATACCACGGAGCTAACCTCCTCTGATTCACTGTCTTCTTCAGAGGAGCCACTATGTCTAACATTGTACGTAGAGAAGCTGCAGCATCATCTACAAGACAGTCAACCTGTTCATAAGGATTAAGGTGACTGTTCTCTGTGTATCTACAAGACATTGAGGCAAAAGATGATGGAATCATCTGCTTGAATCTGGCAATAGCGTTGTCAGATAAACATCTGCTATAGTAACATTTCTTTCCAGCTGTTATAGGGTCAGTTGTGCTAAATTCAAAAGTTAATAAGAAATGGTCAGATAACAGAGGGTTTTGGGGAAGAACTATTAAATTATCAATTTCAACCCCATATGTCAGGACAAGATCGAGGGTATGGTTAAAACGATGAGTGGGTTCATTTACCTGCTGTGTAAAACCAATAGTGTCTATTAAGGAGTTAAAAGCAGTGCTGAGACAGTTGCTGTCAACATCTACACGAATGTTAAAGTCTCCCACTACAATGACTTTATCTGTACTATTTTTAGTTAGAATTCAGTTAAGAACTCTGAATATGGAGCAGGAGGACGGTAAACAATACAAAACACAACTGGCTTCTGACATTTAGAGTCTGGGTGAGAAAGGCTCAGAGTGAGGCTCTTAAATGAGTTATAACTATGTTTAGGTTTAGGAGTAATTTATAAATCTGATTTATAAATTGCTGCTACTCCTCCACCTCTACCTGTACTTCTAGGAACATGATAGTTGATGTGACTCATTGGAGTCGACTCATTTAAAGTAACATATTCATCCTGCTGCAGCCAGGTTTCAGTGAGACAGAACAGATCTATGTGATGGTCACTTATCAAGTCATTTATTAACAAGGATTTAGATGAGAGAGATCTGATATTTAATAAACCACACTTTATTAACTTACTGTTACTTTGTTCCGTAAGAGGAACTGTTTTGATGTTTATTAAATTCTGGTAAGTCACTCCTCTTTGATTTGTGTGTGACTTGTATAGTTTAGGTGGTCGAGAAGCAGACACAGTCTCTATGCGATAACTAAGACTAAGAGTGGGTGGCGGCTGTAGAGAACGTGCAGAGAGGCGTGTAAGACTGCGACTTCTCCAAAAGTCAATTCTATCCTCAGCCCTAAAATCACATCTTGACCCTCCAAAAAGCTTTCGGACTGGTGGGGACCCGCCAAGTGTCCCCACGTTGTTGCAGTGTCCTCACCTTGATAGGAAAAACATGGTTTATCGTCCCCACGTTGAAGGAAAAACATGCACGTACGCACGCTGTCAACACGCTCAACGTCACCACCTCTCCTCCAGGAGGTGGAGAAGGAGTGCAGGTGTGGGAAGTACAGGAAGCTGATGCCGTGCCATAGAGAATACCTGTGTGACTCCAAGTGCCCAAGAACCAGGAGCTGCCAGAAGCACCAGTGCAGGAGGAAGGTAAGAATCAAGTGACTGGCAACACAGGAAGTAGTAGCTTCAAAACACAATGAGTGTAATCACAGCGCAGGGGGAACCTCAGCAGGGCTGAATGTGAGAGACTCTTACAGGAGGAAAGCAATCAGCCTCTCTCAATATGAATAATAATGAGCCTGTCTCAGCGTTTGTTGTTTGAGCTGACATCCAGCCTCTGAGCCTCGTTCTGCTGTGCTGTAAATGCCACAGCGGCGGTATCTGATGTGTGTGGAATGAGGAAAAGGTTGAGACAGGTGCAGGTTAAATGTCCCACCTGTCTGGAACCAAAGGGTGACTGAGGCTTTTACCTGCTCTCAGTAAATGTCAGACTCGGAACATCCTAAATTTGGAGGGAAAGCTGCATCCAAACACTAAGAAAACCACTCCAGCCCTTTTAAACCCTGTTACCCATCATTTCTTGTGTTCCAGTGTTGCCCCGGTAACTGCCCTCCTTGTGATCAGAGCTGTGGTCGAACTCTGGGCTGTCGCAACCACAAGTGTCCCTCAGTCTGTCACCAAGGTAACGACTTAGTGAAGGTCTGTTAGCAAACACGTTAGCAATCCATGCTCTCATCAGCTGGTTCGTCCTCAGAAAGCAGACGTTGGTGTCGGTGTGAACACCATCACTCTCCTTTTGTATGCAGGAAGGAGTTTGGTCCAGTCGTTTCACCCCCACATGCTCACAGGCAGTCACATCACATCACTCTCTGTCCGATAAGTTATGATTGGTTGAGGGAGTCACATCTGGCAGAGGGTCAAAGGTCAAACACAGGAAAATTCTGACCCACACATCCTGAAGTGTGTTTATCCGCGTGAGCTCGCTGGCATTTTTTCCAGCTGATAGCATGATAGCACAGCACACACACACACACACACACACACACACACACACACACACACAGCTCACTGTTTCGGAAAATCTTGACCTTTGCTTCCTGCTAACACAACACAAATACAAACTGTGTGTGTGTGTTGGCAGAATAACAAACAGCTTCCTGTGTCTATTGTTCCCTGACTGGATGATAAAGGATAACGTATGCGAGTGCCAGCCTGTGATTGGCTGAACGGACAGAAATTAACTTGTCTGTGCCTCCACTGACCTTTTAGGAGGCAGCGATAGAAGAACGCTTCACACAAAGATAAGAGTGTGTGTGTGTGTGTGTGTATGTTGTCAGATAATAGACTTTAAATAGTGGCCTGCTGAGTGTTTCCTGAGCAGCAGCTTCGTAGGCTCCAACATGTGATGCTGAGCTCCGTAATGTGTCAGATTTAAATATTTAACTAAAACTGAGTTGAAAATAAAAACCTGGATGAACACAGTTGTTCTGAAGCTGACAGAAGTAAAAGCAAACACTCCAATCAGCTCCACCTGAACACATTATATCACTCCTGTAAAGGCTCAGGAAACTGGTGAAGTCCACAACAGGTAGCATCAGCCTCCATCTGGTTTCTAAGGTTCCTGCCTCCTGGATGAGCAGCTCACAGGCTGAACACTCTGGTTCGGTCACAGTGAAGCTGGCTCTGTGGATCTGCTGGTCACACTGGGTGTGTTGTCCTAATGGACAATGTTACAGTTTTATCTGACATTCTCTGACATTCAGAGGCATGAGATAAAACTGGACAAAGGTCAGTGTGAGGTGTATGAGGCAGTGAGTCCTGAGGGGTGGTGGATCAGAGCCTTGTCTTATACAAGGCATTAATGGTGTGTGTGTGTGTGTGTGTGTGTGTGTGTGTGTGTGTGTGTGTGTGTGTGTGTGTGTGTGTGTGTGTGTGTGTGTGTGTGTGTGCGTGTGTGTGTTTCCGTGTGCGTGTGTGTGTTTCCGTGTGCGTGTGTGTGTTTCCGTGTGCGTGTGTGTGTTTCCGTGTGCGTGTGTGTGCACGCTTTAGGAAGCTGCTACCCCTGCCCAGAGACGGTGGAGGTCCCGTGTACCTGTGGTTCGGCTGTGCTGGTGGTTCCATGTGGGAGGGAGAGGAGCACCAAACCCCCACGATGCAAGGAGCCGTGCAGGTAAACGCAACAACACAGTCCGTCAAAGGCTGCGTTCCGCTAACGTTCCACCACAGCTCCTTTTAAAACAAACACGTCCACATCGTTTTCAAGTTGGGCTGCTGTTCCTCCATTGGAAGTGATCTGAGACAGACGTCCATCTATTAGGTCATGATTATGATGATCTGACGTTATTGTGTGTCTCAGGGAATGTCGTCACATCTGGATGAACAGCTGGAGCGTGAGCAGACGTATGTGTAGAAGCTTGTCAGACACTGATCAGCTCAGGGCACATTGGTTTCAGAGAAGTTGGTAATATTTGCCAAGAGAAACAGAAGGAGACTAGAACACAGGAAATGAGAGGAGGAGGAGCCTCGCTGATGGTGGTGTCGGAACAAACAGCTGCCTGTGTTGAACCTTCATGTCTTCAGGCTGAGCTAATGAAGGTGTAGGACACTTCCAGGCAGCACCGAGGCCTCTGGGTGCTGACGCTCTGCTCTGCCTCCTCCAGGTCTCCTCCCTCCTGCCACCACCCCAGCAGGGAGCCCCATCGGTGCCACCCCGGGCCCTGCCCCCCCTGCAGACAAACCTGCTCGCTGCCTCTGCCCGGCTGCAGCCACGCCTGCCCGCAGCCGTGCCACGACCTGGTGCTGGTCCGGTCCCAGCAGGTCGGCCACCAGTGGTTTAGAGAGAGAGACTGTGTGCATCAGCTGCATCTTATCTTAGTCGTTGCTTAGTCTGATGTTTCCTGTGTCTTATCAGCATATATCTGGTGTTTGGTGTTTAGTTCAAGCTTCCAGTGTGTGAATGGTCCGTGTGTTGTCAGGTCCAGCTGGCAGGTCCATGGGAGCAGCCGTCAGAACCGGCCTTCGTGAAGAAAGCCCTCCCCTGCGCTCCGTGTGAGGAACCCATACCAACGTAAGGCCAGCACACGTGGACAGCATGAGTCACTGAGATCAGCTCACTAGAAATGTAACGAGGTTCTAAGTGAATCTGAGGAAATAGAACCGACCGTCGTCAAGATGACTGCAGGACACATGGAACCAACTGACCTTAGTTTTCCCCTTATGGTTCTCATGGTCTCATGGTCTGTCACAGCTCTCTCTCTCTTCCTTTCTTGTCTGGTGTTGTCTTTTGTTCTCGTGTGTGTCTTTCATTCAGCAGCTTCTTTGATTTGACGTTGTCTTGTAGCCATTTGTTCTTCAGGACTGTCTGTTATTCATTAGAGGACGTACTCACTTATATGTAGAAAACAGTAATTCGCATCGAGTACCAACCTAAACACTGGAAAGTGATGTAGGAGACTGTGGTCTGGTCCTGGACGCAAACCAGAGCATCCTCAGATCCACTCTGATCTGTAAATGGAGCTCCACGCTCAGTCAGGTCCACTGTAGCTGCAGGTGTGTGGAGGCTCTGGGATCTTCTGTCTGTTAAACATGAAGTGTGGAAGTTACCACAAGGTTCAATCCAGTGACTGGAGGTGGATTAGTGCATGTGGACGGTTCAACCGTGAATGAGACAAAAGTGATCATCGTCTGACGTGGATGTGATGTTCTCTTTGTCTTTCAGGAGCTGCTTTGGAGAACATGAGGTAGGAAGCGTCGTCCCTGTTGTCTCCTGACTGTCCATCATTGGTTTGTCCTCCTCCCTCTGTCTCTGCTTCGTCCTTCTCTGTCTCCCTCATATAATTCTCTCTTCATTTCATTTAGTCGCTTGGTATTCAACACACACGCACACACACACACACACACACACACACACTTTTTTGTCTGAAGGTGAAGGACTGTGTGTGTGTGTGTGCGTGTGTGCGTGTGTGTCTTCGTTCAGATCAGCCCAGTTCCCTGTCATCGCAGAGCCCAATTCTCCTGTGGGCGACCTTGTGGACGACCTTTAACCTGCGGCAACCACATCTGCAGCAGAGAGTGTCACCTGGTTACCGACGGCAACAAGGTGACGATACCAGAATATCATTGAGATTACAGTCGGAAGGTAAAACAACCCAAGAGTTCTGCTGCTGTGCTGGTGCTAGGTCTGCTGGAGGCTGCTCCTCTGTGTGAACAACAGAGCAGCACAGCTACACAGTAGAAACGCCTTCACAGGTCACGGCTTCATCTGATCCGGGGTCAGTTCAGCTGTGGACAGAGATTGAAGACGTTAAACGCCTGTAAAGTCTAATTGATGCTTGAGGCTCCTGGGCTCTGCCTCATCCATCCGTCGCTCTGGTCTCTGCAGTGTGAGGCGTGTGAGGAGGGCTGCTCTAAGCCCCGCCCCCCCGGCTGCCCCCACACCTGCCCCCTCCCCTGTCACCATGGCGACTGCCCCGTCTGCAACCAGATGATCCGCCAGCGCTGCCACTGCAAGCTCAGCACGCTCTACGTGGAGTGCAGGTGAGTACACGCGGTCACACCGAGGGGCTCCGGGTCAGCCGTTACCATGGCAACAGCACAAAGCCAGCCACAGAAAGTACATAGACCTGAAGCGCTGGGGCAGAGCAGAACTGGGTCATCAGATTAATGTGTGTGTCTGTAGGACGATGATGTCAGCTGATGAACAGACCAGGATGAGGCTGAACTCCTGCAACAACCAGTGTCCTAAGGAGGTACACGCAGTACACACAATATAACGCAGTACACACAATATAACGCAGTACACACAATATAACGCAGTACACACGATATAACACAATATAACGCAGTACACACAATATAACGCAGTACACACAATATAACACAATATAACGCAGTACACACAATATAACGCAGTACACACGATATAACACAATATAACACAGAGCACACGATATACGGTAACACAGTACACACGATATAACACAATATAACGCAGTACACGCAATATAACGCAGTACACACAATATAACACAATATACGCAATACACACTATATAACGCAGTACACACGATATAACACAATATAACACAGAGCACACGATATAACACAGTACACACGATATAACACAATATAACGCAGTACACGCAATATAACGCAGTACACACAATATAACACAATATAACGCAATGCACACTATATAACGCAGTACACATGATATAACACAATTTAATGCAGTACACACAATATAACGCAGTACACACAATATAACGCAGTACACACGATATAACACAATATAACGCAGTACACACGATATAACAGTACACACAATATAACACAATATAACGCAGTACACACAATATAACGCAGTACACACAATATAACCCAATACACACGATATAACACAATATAACACAGAGCACACGATATACGGTAACACAGTACACACGATATAACGCAATATAACGCAGTACACACAATATAACACAATATAACGCAATACACACTACTGTATATAACGCAGTACACACGATATAACACAATATAACACAGAGCACACGATATAACACAGTACACACGATATAACACAATATAACGCAGTACACGCAATATAACGCAGTACACACAATATAACACAATATAACGCAATACACACTATATAACGCAGTACACATGATATAACACTATATAACGCAGTACACACGATATAACACAATATAATTCAGTACACACAATATAATTCAGTACACACAATATAACGCAGTACACACAACATAACGCAGTACACACAATATAAAACAGTACACACGATATAACACAATATAACGCAGTACACGCGATATAACGCAGTACACGCGATATAACGCAGTACACGCGATATAACGCAGTACACGCGATATAACGCAGTACACGCATATAATGCAGTAAGCACAATATAATGCAGTAAGCACAATATAATGCAGTACACACGATATAACACAATATAACGCAGTACACACAATATAACGCAGTACACGCCGTACACACAATATAACGCAATACACGCCGTACACACAATATAACGCAGTACACACGATATAACACAATATAACGCAGTACACACGATATAACACAATATAACGCAGTACACACGATATAACACAATATAACGCAGTACACACGATATAACACAGTATAACGCAGTGCACACGATATAACACAATATAACGCAGTACACACGATATAACACAATATAACGCAGTACACACGATATAACACAGTACACACAATATAACACAATATAATGCAGTACACGCAATATAACGCAGTACACGCAATATAACGCAGTACACGCAATATAACGCAGTATACGCAATATAACGCAGTATACGCAATATAACGCAGTACACGCAATATAACGTAGTAAGCACAATATATATAACGCAGTACACACGATATAACGCAGTACACACGATATAACGCAGTACACGCCGTACACACAATATAACGCAGTACAGTCCTACTCCCCACCCCCCCCCCCCCCTCCTCTCCCCACCGTTCCTCCCCCCTCCCTTCTTCCTCCTATCTTTGGTAATCGGTGACTGTGACTGATCAGACGTTTCGCTCACAACCCCCCCCCCCCCCCTCCCCATTCCTCCTCTCCCCACCGTTCCTCCTCCCTCCCTAGCTCCCTCCCTTCTTCCTCCTCCTCCTGTCTTTGGTAATCTGTCGGTGAAGCCTCGCTCGGCTCCGTTCCTCCACCTGGGAACCATTTGGCCTCTAGTCACTAAGCGACAGTGAGACGTTTGTTTGAACAGTTCCTTCTGCAGTAACTTAAGCTCTCAGAGTCTCGGCGCCGCTCTGACCCACATCTGGTCCGAAGGTCCACATCAGACCTGGTTCTGAAGCCAAAACACAAGCACTGATGCTCTGTGATCTAGTGTTTGAACGTGTGACTCGTCTACTTCAGCTGCTCAGAGCCTCAGTGTGTCCCAGCGTCTGTGATCAGTCACAGCTTCACCTTATGATCCAATCACGTCTCAGTCCTAGTGGAACCCGTCGCTCGCATGGATGAGACTTATTCATGGATGAACAGAACCAAGTGTTCTGGAAACAGAGCAGGTGTGAGTCCTTCACAGCTGCTCTGAGTCTGCTGGTTCTCTGATTCTGGGTTTCTCTGGGTGTTCTGTGTTTTTGTTTCTTTGTATGTTCTTTTTGTTCTCTGTTTCTCTGGTTGTTCTGTTTGTTCTCTGTTTCTCTGGTTGTTCTTTGTTTATCTGGTTGTTCTCTGTTTCTCTGGTTGTTCTTTGTTTCTGTGTTCATCCGGTTGTTCTGTTTGTTCTTTGTTTCTCTGGTGGTTCTGTTTGTTAATTTTGTTTCTCTGGTTGTTCTGTTTGTTCTTTGTTGCTCTGGTGGTTCTGTTTGTTAATTTTGTTTCTCTGGTTGTTCTGTTTGTTCTTTGTTGCTCTGGTGGTTCTGTTTGTTAATTTTGTTTCTCTGGTTGTTCTGTTTGTTCTTTGTTGCTCTGGTTGTTCTGTTTGTTAATTTTGTTGCTCTGGTTGTTCTGTTTGTTCTATTTTTGTGGTTGTTCTGTTTGTTCTGTTTCTCTGGTTGTTCTGTTTGTTCGTTTGCTTCTCTGGTTGTTCTGTCTGTTCTCTGTTTCTCTGGTTGTTCTTTGTTTCTGTGTTCATCCAGTTGTTCTGTTTGTTCTCTGTTCATCCAGTTGTTCTGTTTGTTCTCTGTTTCTCTGGTTATTCTTTGTTCTCTGGTTGTGCTGTTTGTTTTTTGTTTCTGTGTTCATCTGGTTTCTCTGGTTGTTCTCTGGTTATTCCTTTGTTTCTCTGGTTGTTCTGTTTGTTCTGTCTTTTTTTTGTTCTTTTGTTTGTGTTCCTCTGGTTCTGAGGCCCACCTGTTTCCAGGCCACCCTCTCAGTGACGTCTCTGTTGTGTGTGTAGCTGAGCTGTGGCCATCGCTGTAAGCAGGTGTGTCATCCAGGTGTGTGTGAGGACAAATGCCAGCAGAAGGTGAAACTCCGCTGCCCTTGCAGGAGGATCAAGAAGGTAGGAACCTAGTCCTAGTGGGATCCTCCACCCGCTTCGGATCTTATCAGCCATAAGGAATGGGCTGATCAGAACTTATCAGCGCATCCGTACGGACCAGTAGGTGCCTGCTCTGCCTCCTCGCTAACAGCTAACAGCTAACAGCTAGCTAAGTTGCTACGTTCAGCAGCTTTAGAGGTTATTGTGGTTAGGGTTAGGGCTGGATAACGGGTGGGGGTTCAGGTTACAGTTAGCTAACACAATACCGCTAGCTACTTGCTAAGTTATGCTCGCTAATAAATCAAAATCAAAAACTTCGATCCTCCCGTCTGAACAACAACCGCTCAACAAGCGCCCCCACTGACTCTGCTGGTTAAATTATCTGAGCCGTGATCAACCTGACGGATCATTGACAACGATCTACTGCACCTATTCACCGCTGCCAGCAGGTAGATGGGCACCTACCGGCCCATACGTATGGGCTGATAACCACTGATAATGACCATTGAATGGCGTGATGACGTCAGAAGCCGCTGGATCCTCAAGCTTGTCTCATTTACCTGCTGCATGTGACTGTTTCTTGTTGACTGTGCGCCACCTCGTCCCGTGTTGCGTTCGTGTGCGTAGGACTTCCCGTGCTCGCTGGCTGCTCAGGCCCTTCAGTGTGATGATGCCTGTAAGGAGCAGCAGAGGAAGGTGAGCCAGGTAAGTCCCTCACCTGTAGAGGCTCAGACACGGACGGTCGGACGCACGCTGAGCTGTGTTTGTTTCAGCTGAAGGAGGCGGAGCAGAGAGCAGCGGAGGAGGAGGAGCACAGGAGGCAGCAGGTCAGTGGCTCAGCGTTGGTCCTCGCGGGTCACGGGCCCCACGGGTCCATCAGCCGACGCTCTGTGCTTTGTGTTCAGGAGGAGCTGGAGGCGTTCGAGAAGCGCCAGCAGCGAGGAGGTCGCCGCAGCAAGAAGCGAGGGCGGAGGGAGGAGGCGGATGAGGAGCGGGGCCGGAGCAGGTGGTGGAGGAGGTGCGTCGTCGTGGTCCTGGTACCGCTGGGTGGCGCCGCCCTGTCCGCCGCCGCCTATTACCTGCTGAGCCGGACCTGAACCCAGCTGGGATCGACCTGGTCTCTGTTCTAGTGTTTAGTTCCTGAAGGATCAGACCTGCGTTAAAATAAAAGCTTCTCATTCAACTGAACCCACAAATGTTTTCTCAACTGATCACTTGTTCTGTGAAGTATTTGTTCAATAAAAGCAGAAAATAAGATTAATGTTGAAGTGTCACATTTTAACCATCGTATTTTGTTATTATTATTGACTATCATGAGAAGCTGAAGTAGTAGAAACAGCTTTAGTCTTGTTTTAACAATGATGAGCTGACGTTGTATATATTAAATATATATATATATATATATATATATATATATATATACAGGAACAGTGGTACAGGAACATCTGCGCGGAGTATGGACTGGAAACGCCAAGGTCAAAGTGGGAAACACCTCCCAAGGTGGTAGAGAACGAGCGAGCCAAGATCCTGTGGGACTTCCAGATCCAGACTGACAGAATGGTAATGGCGAACCAACCAGACATTGTGGTGGTGGATAAAGAGCAGAGGAAAGCCGTAGTGGTGGATGTGGCAATACCAAGCGATGGCAACATCAGGAAAAAGGAACATGAGAAACTAGAGAAATACCAAGGGCTCAGAAAGAACTGGAGAAGGCTTGGAAGGTGAAGGCCACAGTGGTACCTGTGGTGATCGGAGCACTGGGGGCAGTGACCCCCAAACTGGAGGAGTGGCTACGACAGATCCCTGGAATAACATCCGACATCTCAGTCCAGAAAAGTGCAGTCCTAGGAACAGCAAGGATACTGCGCAGAACCCTCAAGCTCCCTGGCCTCTGGTAGAAGACCCGAGCTTGGAAAGTGGATGAGACCACCCGCGGAGGGTGAGAATAGAGTGTGTATATATATATATACATACACATAATATATATATATATATATATATATATATACACACACTCTCACTCCCTTCTCACCCCAGGAGACTTTTTCACAGACTTCAGATGTTTTAACCACATGTAGACTCCAAGCAGACGTTCAGAGTCTTCAGAGGTTTAAATCCTTAATTTGTTCGTTAATTTTGACAGTTTAACTATATCTAATAATCTGGCGCTGACATATTTGTGCTTTATCCCGTTTGGCGCAGGCAGCAATCTCATGTTAAGACTGTCACGTGCAGACAACCTGACCCGCGGTCGAGCGATGCTGAGGGGGCAGGGGAGAGAGAGGGAGGGGCGGGGCCAGCGGTCTCCGCTGGATACCGGAGCGGCTCGCGGGCTGCGGCCAGAGGGATGGTCTCGCGCTCGGCGTCGGGCAGCAGCAGGTCATGTTGTCCGCGCGGCGGGAGACCAGCCCGCGTGTCACCTTCAGCGGAGCGGGAGCTGCGACGGTGAGTGTCCGCGTGCGCTGGTGTACGCGAGCGAGCTGCGCGTGGCGCGTCCTTCATCCGTCCCCTTGTGTCCGTCCTGCGGCTCAGCTGAACTACAACTAGTGACTGAACGATGGAAGAAGTTAGTGATGGCGGGAGAAAGTGCGCGTGAGCCCGGTCAGAGTCCGCATTAGCTCCATTAACCTTTACTAAAAGGTTACCGGCGTTAGTCTGTTTATGACTCAGCTGTTATTTACGATTCAGAGTTCGTGAAACGGGTTCCACGTAATTTAATATCCGTTAACTGTTGTGTAGTTTGTAAAACATAGTGTAAATGTCGGCTTTTTGACTCAGCATCAGTAAACCTGTAAACGGTAAAATAATCTGGCACCAGACTAAACTGGACCGAAGCTGCAGAACAAGCAGAGACGGGAACAGACTCGGTCCATCTCAGGTTCCAGCGTCTATTTATTTGCCTGTTTGTTATTTTTATTGTTTAGGTTTTAGATCCAACAGCGTTTGACTGAAAGAAGTAAATGAAACTTCGACTTGAACTTTTACATCAGTTTCTTCAGCTTCTCGGATTTGCTGTAAGGGTCACTTTCATGGTTTTTCTCCAAACCCGTTCAGTCAGTTTGTGTAAAGTGATGACGAGGAGCCGTAACAAACTCAGCAGATACTTAAGAACCTCATCCAGAACATTTGAAGCCCGTTGGGATGTGACGTCAGTACTGGTCCAGACAAACAGAACTCCAGTCACTGCGTGGTGTCACGCGTCACCTCAAAATAGCTTCAATGTCCAACGGAAACTGCGAGCACAGAAACCCCTCTGCAAAAATAACCTGGAGCTGGTGCTGCTGGGGGTGGAAACGGGCCTGATTGGGTCAGTACCGAGCTTCTTGTCTCTTTATGCATTGAATGACTCTGGACTTGCCTCTCTCTTCCAGACAGGGATGACTGGGGCTGTGGGGGGCGGTGCTGGTTCTGCTGGGGGTGGTAACGGGCCTGATCGGGTCAACACCGAGCCTCTGCTGTTATTAGGCGTTGAATGACTCTGGACTTGCCTCTCTCTTCCAGACAGGGATGACTGGGGAGGCGTGGGGGGCGGTGCTGGTTCTGCTGGGGGTGGTAACGGGCCTGATCGGGTCAACACCGAGCCTCTGCTGTTATTAGGCGTTGAATGACTCTGGACTTGTTTCTGTCCTACAGACAGGGATGACTGGGGAGGCGTGGGGGGCGGTGCTGGTTCTGCTGGGGGTGGTAACGGGCCTGATCGGGTCAACACCGAGCCTCTGCTGTCTTAATGTGTTAAATGACTCTGGACTCCTCTCTCTCCTCCAGTCAGCGATGGCCGGAGGTGCGTGTCCACACAAGCTGGGCTCCACCAATCACCTGCGACTTGTCCTCTACATCCTGGCTCCCAGCGCTGGCCTGCTGCTGCTGGTTCTGGCCCTCACCGGTACGGAAACTCACAATCTGTCCCTTTGCTTGTGTCCAGACTGATGGCTTGTGTTTTCTGGATCATATGAAACCAGATTACTAGAGGAGTGAAAGTTGAACGTATGTCAGATTAAGCTGAGAGACCCAGGCCCACGCAGGAGATGACTTGGTGCTGAATGTGCGTGGTGCTTCCTCTCGTTGCCTTGACAACGCAGGCCTCCTCAGCCAATCAGACGCATTGAGACAGAAAGAATTTCAAATATTTACGCAGGTAGTAAAAGCGCCCCCCTTCTTTGTTGGCTTCTGCTCTGTCATTGTGTTGGTACCCTCCATCTTCTCTGCCCTGTCCATCATCAGCCTCCAGCTCGCTTCCTCTCTTTCTCTTTTCTCTTCTTCATTTTATGTCCTTTACTTCTTTTCTTTTTTCTTTCTTTGTTTCTCTTGTTTCACATAGCTTTTCGTCTCCTTTTTCTTCTTCTTCTTCCTCTCATTCTCCCCAGCAGCTGTGTTTTACTGTTGTTTTGGCTCATCACACACCAGATGCCATGAAGCTGTGTCTCTTTGACTCTTTGTGTCTTTGTGTGTGTGTTTCTCACCATTAAACATCTAACGGTCCTTAAAGCTCGTCTCTCTTTCTTCCTTCCTTCACCCATCTCCTCTCTTCACCTCTTCCCTCCCACATTCTACGCTTCTTTACAATAAAATGTCCTTCTCACGTTGCTCAGTAATCAGTATTTAGCAGTCGTTTGCGGGACAAATAATATAATAAATAGGTTTTCTATTCTATTGAATTATCCGGCCTTTTCCTACAGTTGTACTCTGCGTTCACTGATGGAATGGTGGGTTTCCCAGTCACAGGCCTTTTACCTTCACAGGCTCTGGTTTGTTGATGCTGTCAGGTTTACTCTCCCATCAGACTGAGCTCTTCCTGTTTCCTACCTGTGTGTTTCTCTCCAGGTATTTTTGGGAGCAGCCTTTTGGACTCCAGCACTGCCCCTTCCCCTGAGCCCATGGGTAACCATGGCAACAGCACAAACTCCGACTCCTTCCAACCAACCAACGCCACGGTTTCGCAGCTCAACCACAGCAGCGATGACGTCACACGCCGCGGCCCGAGGGCGTCTGCTGCTGCACCCACTCAGGACCACACGGAACATCCTGATTGGCTGAGCTCTGTGACGTCACTGAGCACGGCCTGGCCAATCAGCACCACGCCTGCACCTGAGACAGGTAAGCAAGTCAAAATTTCTTTTACACACATACAGTCCAGGCGGCTCAGACCTGCAGCTACATGCTTCAAAAACTACAGACCCCACATCTTCTGTGGCGTCTGTCCTTCCTGCCTGTCTCTGTTGCTGTGTCCGTTCCTACACTAAAGTCCTGTTTGCGTCCTTTGGCCTCAGACCTGAGGGTGTCTGCTGGTGCTGTGTTCTCCTTCTGACCTGATGGACTGAATGTTTGTGTGATGATGAATCGTTCGTCCCGTGTCTGTTTTAAATTCTCCTCGTCTCGCTGCTCCTCTGTCTTGTTCTCTGTATTACCGTGTAGTTGAGGTGAATGCCAATGTGCTGCAGCCTGGACGCTAGTTAGCCTGACTAGCCTCCTGATGCAGCAGCTCACAATCGGGTAGCTGTATAGCAGGGAATGCTACTGATGCTGGTTAAGCCTTTGGTGATTTGAGTGTGTTTTACACTAAGTCATTAACTAGTGAACCATTGTTGTTAATAAGCAGGATTAACCTGCGACACTGTGACTCACAGTGTTAAATGAATACAAGTAATAGTTTACAGGACGTCTGCTGCTACTTTATTGGTTCACGCTTTGCTGGATGTTCATGAACTAAACTGCTTTTATTCACAGGCAGTAGCTCAGATGTGATAACATCTGCCTCGACCAATGCATTCGTCTGCCGCCTTCCTTCGGACGCCACGCTCTCCTTGCGCTTGGAGCCCAGACTCGTCACCCTCTTATTCTCTCTGCAGGCAGCTGTCAGCTGATTGTGGAGCCTCAGTGTCACATGCTGCCGTACAATCAAACATGGTTGTCGTCGTCCTCGGCCGTGGTGAAGAGCTCTGAGGTGGACATGCTGCTGAGGTGACTGTGCTCAACACACACACCAACAGAATGTGGGAACTAGTGCGCTGTGTAGCGCTGGCAGAACTGAGGCGTGTGTGTGTGTGTCTTGCAGGTTCTTCAGTTACCTCAACAGGCTCTCCTGCTACAGACACATCATGCTGTTCGGCTGCTCGCTGGCGCTGCCCGAGTGCTACGCAGCTGACGGATCACACAACAGGTAACAGAGGAAAACACAGCCCACCGAGCACAGCAGGGGGCGTTGGTTCTGACTGAACCTGGCTTCCCCCTCATGGAACCAGAACCATGTTCCAGCAGTGACCCGCTGCCAGGGTGTCAGCTGGTTCTGTCAGCCGTAGCGCTGCGAGCCCAGGCACGCTCGTATGAGCGAGTCTGTTGATCCACACGATTCTCAGCTGTTCACACTGTGTGTGTGGCTAAGAATAGCTTCAACTCTGCACAACCTCTGACCCCAGCGCATGTGTTGGTTTGTGCAGGAGGGTCGTGCTGCCCTGCGCCTCGTTCTGCGAGGCTGCGAGAGGAGGCTGTGAGCCCGTCCTCCAGATGTTCAACGCCACCTGGCCTGACTTCCTGCGCTGCTCCCAGTTCAGCAACGTCAGCTCACCTTCGCCTGCACCGTCCCCAGCAGCAGCACCAGCTGCTGCCTGTTACACACCGCGCCAGGCCAAGGGGAAAAGCTGTGAGTGGAGACACGCAGTTCTGATCCCAGTCAGCTGATGTGATGACATCACTTCCTTACTGTGTGTGACAGCTGTCTGCGGTGGAAAGGACCAATTCCTGTGTGCGACGGGGATTTGTGTCCCCCAGAAGCTGGTGTGTAACGGCTACAATGACTGTGATGACTGGAGCGATGAAAGACAGTGTGGTAAACACACACACACACACACACACACACACACACACACACACACACACACACACACACACACACACACACACACACACACACTCATATTCTCCAGTGATTGATTGAATAAAAGGTTCCGGGCCCATTAGAGTGTGACAGATGTGGTCGTCATGGCAACACTGACACTAGTTATTATTATTATAATATTTATTTACTGTTATTACTGTATTAAGAGCTAGTTCACTAACTAAAGGTGAACGACATCTGGACTGATAGGTTCTTTCTCTCTCCGTCCAGTCTGCCCAGAGGCAGAGTTTCAGTGTGGGACCGGCCGCTGCCTGTCGCCTGCTCTGCTCTGCGATGGTTACGACGACTGTGGAGACCTGAGCGATGAGCTGAACTGTGGTGAGACGCACACATGTCATCTTCATGCGTGAAACTAATACACAAACCTTTCTGGTCTCAACAGCTGTGAACAGTAAGCATGGTGTCAGGCTTGAATGTACGTATATCACACACACACTATGACGCAGTTTGGCAGCTCAGGATCAGAGTGACAGTAAGTGTAAGTTATGGAATCCACCACCTGTCAGCATACACACAGACACACACACACACACACACACACACACACACACACACACACACACACACACACACACATAATTGCGGTGCTATGAAAGTAGAAAAGATATAGTAGATAGAAAGTATAAAAGTATTGACATAATGCCTCCCTAGCCCCTGACCTCCCACACAAATAAAGGTAGACGTCTAATCTTTGCTCTAATCTGAACCAAACCTCAATTCTAACCTCAGCCCTAAAATCACATCTTGACCCTCAAAAAGGCCTTTAAAGTTGTGGGGCCCAGCCAAAGGGCCCCACAAGAGACCATAGGACCCCACTTGGGTAAAAAGAGGATTGTGGGCCCTACTTCAATGTAACTGCAAGGACACACGCACACACATTATCACATACAGTACAGTAGTGGGGTTTCTCATGCGTCTGCTCTGAACTATGGGGCTCTTATTTTGGTAAATGGTTCCCCTGAATCTGACCCTGAAGCAGCTGAACAGATGATTTTTTTTACGTGGTGCCTCCTCTGCTCTGTGTAGTGTGTGATCCGTCTGCTGAGCATCGCTGTGGCGACGGGCGCTGCGTGTCCAGAGACTGGCTGTGTGACGGAGACCACGACTGTCTGGACAAGAGCGACGAGCTCAACTGCTGTGAGTGAAGCAGCCTCTGCTCAACCTGTGCTGCCTGAGTTTGTCAGGTTGGAAAGTTCCAGTCAGATGAATCATTAACGCTGATCGTGTGTCTGCATCAGGCTGGAAAGTCAATCTGTGCCTCAGTCAGACTCTCGCTGCGTCGTCTGTCTTCAGTTTCCAGCGCTCAGTGAAACATGACACAGTGAGTCACGCGCCCATGATTCCCCGGCTGACATGAATGTGTGTGTGCAGCCTGTAGGAGTCAGGGTCTGCTGGAGTGTCACAACGGTCAGTGCATCCCCTCCGCCTTCCGCTGCGACGGGGAGGACGACTGCAAGGACGGCAGCGACGAGGAGCACTGCAGCCGAGACCAGGGTGAGACGGCTGCTCCGCCTCCATCTGCTCTGGCTCCGCCTGCTTCACCTACAGCTGCTTAACCTACAGTACAGCTGCTTCACCTCCGTCTGCTTCACCTACAGCTGCTTAACGTACAGCTGCTTCACCTCCGTCTGCTTCATGTACAGCTGCTTCACCTCCAGCTGCTTAACGTACAGCTGCTTCACCTCCGTCTGTTTCACCTACAGCTGCTTCACCTCCACCTGCTTCATGTACAGCTGCTTCACCTACAGCTACTTAACGTACATCTGCTTCACCTCCGTCTGCTCCGCCTCCGTCTGCTTCACCTCCGTCTGCTTGTCTGCTTCACTTTGTCTGCTTCTCACTGTTATTACATAGCTGTTTGACGTGTGTGTGTGTGTGTGTGTGTGTGTGTGTGTGTGTGTGTGTGTGTGTGTCCAGCCCAGGGTGTGTGTGCTGCTGGTCAGCCTGGCTGTATTTCCACTTCCTGTACGCCACCATGTGAAGGACCCCACGGCGGCTGCCACGGCCGGAACAGCAGCACCTGCAGTGAGTTCTGGTTCAGACCGTGTCCCCACCAGTGTTAACTTTATCATTGTTGGTCTGACAGCATGTGTACAATCAGCTTCTCTCTGATGTAGAATGTGACTCCAGTAGTTGATGTGAATTCTAAAGCTGCAGAGACCTGTACTGTCCGGTGTTGCTGAGTAGACCCGTCTCTCACCTGTGGTTCTGACTCCAGCTCGCTGTGAGCCCATTAGTCTGGAGCTGTGCATGAACCTGCCCTACAACCTGACCATCTTCCCCAACTACCTGGGCCACCAGTCCCAGAGGGAGAGCTCTGTGTCCTGGGAGTCGTCCCTGTTCCCCGCTCTGGTCCAGACCGGCTGCTACCAGTACCTCATGTTCTATGCCTGCACGCTGCTGGTACCGAAGTGTGACCCGCTCAGCCTGCAGAGGGTCCCGCCCTGCAGGTCGCTGTGCCGTAGTGCCAAGGAGAAGTGTGAGTCTGTGCTGGGCATCGTGGGCCTGCAGTGGCCTGAGGACTCTGACTGCGGTCAGTTCCCAGAGGACGGAGGCAACGTCAGCTGCCTACTGCCGGAGCCCGGAGTCGATGGTACGACCCGTTTCTGTTCACACCATGCTTCTGTACGTCTGACACCATTATTGAGGTATTGTTGTCATTTGCGTGCGTTGCCATGGTGACAGAGTGTTCCCCCAGCCACTTCAAGTGTCGTTCAGGACGATGCGTCCTGGCAACCAAACGCTGCGATGGACACCTGGACTGTGACGACCAAAGTGACGAGGACAACTGTGGTGAGACAACGCTTTTCAAAATAAAAGCCCCTCACAACTAACAATAGTACTAACAGTAGTACAAGTCGCATGGATTGGACTGGTAGTACTGGTAGTGCTGGTAGTACTGGTGGTACTAGTTCTATTGTCCAGGTTTCTGATGCCCCCTCTCTCCTTCAGGCTGTTCTGAGCGTGCTCTGTGGGAGTGTCCCGGCAGCAGCATCTGCATTAAAGCCAGTATGATCTGTGATGGGTTCCCAGACTGCCCCCTGCTGGCGGACGAGGCCAACTGCTGTAAGATTTATAAAGAACTCAATTATTAAAAATGCAATAACATGGGGATTTTAATAGTATTTTTAAAATTGTTAACAATGTGCAAAAAGTGTCAGGAGTGTGTGGCAGAAGAGCATTGGCTTGTACGTGTACTGTGTACTGTGTTTTACCTTTATTTTATTGGGTAGCTTTGTGCAGGGACAACGAGCTGTCATGTAACAACCATGAGTGCGTCCATCGGACACTGTGGTGTGACGGGAGGAAGCACTGCTCCGACAGCTCCGATGAGTGGGACTGTGGTACGACGCCTGCATGCTCCTCTGCTGCTTAAATCCTTAGACTGGGGTTTGTATCATGTGGTCTTTGTGATCCAGGCGTTTTTGTCCCTGCAGTGTCTCTGTCTGACGGGTCGGATTCCGTCCTGACGGTGCTCCGGACAGCCGCCGAGTACCAGGTGTGTGCGGACGAGTGGAACCACGAGCTGAGCAAACTGACCTGCGACCAGCTGGGACTAGGGTAAGGTCAGTAAGACGCATACGGCTCCAACACGGCTACGTGGGTGACAGATGACAGATACTGTACCGCTGCCTCCCCAGGCTTCCCTCCACCGTCACCATGGTACCCGACCAGCCCGGCATCCCGGGCCGGCGCCGCTGGCTGCACGTCCATCCCGACTGGGGCCAGAGGAACGGTTCTGCTCTGCAGGCCCGGCTTGAGAAGAGGAGGTAATGACGAAGCGACCCACAACAGTCTGTTTACTCCTGGTCTGACGTGTCTCGTGTCTAAACGTGTGCTTCTCTGTCAGTCATGCCTGTCATTCCCGCAGGAGAGTGTCGGTGCTGTGCACCAGAGAAGGTGAGTCCTCAACTGTCTGAGCCAGAAAAACTGTGCAAGAGTTAACTGGTGAATACATCTTATAGAAAAAGACCAGAACTGGAATAAAATAAAACAGACGAAGACGGGTCTCGTGTTTCAGACTGTGGCCTCCGTCCGGCCCTAGGCGTCCGCTCTCAGAGGAGAAGGAGGATCCTGGGTGGGCGTGTCTCTCGTCGGGGGGCGTGGCCGTGGCAGTGCTCGCTGCAGAGTGGTCAGAGCGGGCACGTGTGTGGCTGCGTGCTCATCGGCCGCAGGTGGGCTCTGACCGTCGCCCACTGCTTCGAGGGGTGAGTTGGGGTAACGGAGGCGGGTGGTGCTAAATGAGCCGTGACCCTTCATGTGTGTCTGCTCCAGGAGGGAGAGCGCCGAGCTGTGGAAGGTGGTGTTGGGTCTCAACAACCTGGACCACCCTGGAACCCACAGTCAGACCCGCGGGGTGCGCTCCATCATCGTGCACCCGCGCTACAACCGGGCAGTGGTGGACTACGACATCAGCGTGGTGGAGCTGGACTCCGAGGTCAGATGGTGAACCGCCATCTGAGGGCGCCTGAAGGCAGCGGCCATGACACCTTTACTGTGTTTGCAGATCGAGGAAACGCCGACGGTGCGGCCGGTGTGTCTGCCTCAGCTCGGCCAGCTGCCCTCCGCCGACTCCTACTGTTACATCACAGGCTGGGGCCACATGGGCAACAGGAGTGAGTAACACAGCAGGTACATCTAGACTAGGCCTGGTACTGGCCTAGTCTAGATCCTAGATACTCGATCCTAAAGCCGTCTAGGCTAAATTGAGTCTTACATCTAGGGAGCAGTACCCATGTAGCATACTTGCACGTTCTGCAATGAGAAACTAATAACTTGAAGCATCATGTGTTTGTGTCCAGTGCCTTTCAAGCTGCAGGAGGGGGAGGTTCGCATCATCTCCCTTTCTCAGTGTCAGTCCTACTTCGATATGAAGACCATCACTCCCAGGATGCTTTGTGCTGGTTACGAAGCCGGAACTGTGGACTCCTGCATGGTAATGGCAGCGTTGGGGTCTTTGATCAGTAACTGAAACAGCTCAATTACAGCCCTCCTGAACAAAACCTCCCATTAACTAGAGCATACATATGACATCCTCGATGCTAAAGCTAAATGTCCAGAGCTTTCACAACAAGCAGCATAACAACAACAACCCTGTTTACACCAGTGACGACTCACAAGTCTGGAGTCATGCACACTGCATGTACACAACACATACAGTGACATCATCACGTGAAGTGGCTTCTCCCTAAAGCTGCTATGAACAAACTAGCACCAGGCTGATCCCAGAACTGTCCCCATCTGACCACCTTGTCGATCTGTGTGTGTGTGTGCAGGGTGACAGCGGGGGGCCGTTGGTGTGTGAGGAGGCCAGTGGGCGCTGGACCCTTTTCGGCTTGACGTCGTGGGGGAGCGTCTGCTTCAGCAAAGTCCTGGGACCTGGAGTTTACAGCAACGTGACGCACTTCACGCCCTGGATCCAGCAACAGATTTACATCCACACGTACCTGACTGACTAACAGGCACGCACGCACGCACACACACACACACATTCATTCCAGTGGGGAGTGGTGATGATGTCAGCTCCTTTGTCTGTTATTGACACAGATTCAAACAGACCTGCACCTTTAACAGCAGTAGTCTCAAAGACTCAGTCAACAAAAAAGCACCAAAACACGAATGAGTTTAGTAGTCTCCATACACAGAAACTCATCAGTCCCTGTGTCAAAGCTTAACTCTATGTGCTACACCGAAGCTAGAGAAATGTCTTATTTTATTAACTTAATTAACTTAATCTGAAAATTAACCAGTAACTAGAGTCAGATCAAAGTTTAAAATAGTCAAAATAAATAACTTCATGCAAATTAACTTTCACAACAAAGCTTCCCATATTCTGTTAAATAACAATTTGCAGTGTTGAAAAGTATTTCTACCATCCAGACCTTATATATATTAAATCTTATTATATAATATAAAAACTCAATTGTCCAGATTTACTAATAGATCCAGGAAACATAGCGTTTTACAATATTTACGTGTGACACGTAATTATTTCTATATCAATAGTTATTTCCTCACTCTTCGTTTCTTGATTCTCATTTTATAAATTTACTGGTAGCTGTAATTTAAAGTCGGATAGTTGAACCTTTGCAGAGTTTCTTAATTAAAACAGGCTCCAGTCATTATTGCATAACTAAAAATCAGCTTTTTAAGCGACGGAAACCACAAACGTTGAAGCTTCTGGTTTTTAGCACTGAACATGTGGAAGCTGCTACAAAGACTCAGCTTCCCACAATGCTTCACTCCACAGTGCCTGCACTTAAACGTGGTTCCTGTGTCATGTTGTATTATTGTGTGTTTGAATGTGAGGCAGTGAGAGAGACTTTTTTAAGTAAGCAACTTTTTTGGACGACTTTAACAACATTTATTAGTTATTAGTTCAATAAGATGTTACTAGTATATAATGAATAAATGTTGAAGCTAAGTTTTTATAATACGCAATTAAACCACTTTTACCATTTAAACACTGTTTGACATACTTTTTGTTTTTACATAAACACTTATTAAAATCATTAACATATTTACGCTCATAAACGATGGTTGTAGATACTTAATTAGGGTTTGTTATTATTATAATAATAATTATTATTAGTCTCACTGAACATTTAAATAAGAGACTATGAATCATAATTTGTTTACTGATGAAGCCATTTGTCCATGTAAAAGTAAATGCTGCAGTTATGAACCAACAAATCACAAACTACCATTTCTAAGATGCTACCAGCTAATGCTAACATTAGCTAACTCACTAATTTAAATAATTATCAGCATTCCAGCAGAAGCGCACAGTGTCTCTTCGTCCAGAGTTGGTTACTAAACTGTGACACCTTCACTCCAGTACTAATGTTGAATGTGTTCCGTGTTTCCACCACAGCAGTCAAATACTAACACAAAATGATCAGCGTCCGACCACAAACAGTGTTGATGTGGGCAAAGGCAGTTTATCCAGGATGCTGTGAAGAAGCTAACAGCCACATTAACAAAGGTGAGGGTAAAGCACAAATGTAGCATGCTGAACAAGATGTTTGTTAGAGAGCCAGCTAGCAGACGTACTGTAGCAACAGGCTGAGGTTGGTCCTGGTCGTTAGCTGTTAGCGGACGGCTGCTATGGAAACACAAAGTCACAAACATGCGTCACAATAAACATCTAACATTGACATTATTTCATCTTTCAACATAATGTGCTTACTTGTTAAATTGCTATGGATTCATGAGGCACAACATGAACATTGGTCATCATTTGGCATAATTTAATTTTTTAACATTAATGATCTTTATCTTTAAAACTTAACTTTTGTAAGTTAAACATTGTTCAACCCATTGTGATCGTTTCCCAACAAGCTGCTTGTATCCTGTTAGCGTCTGACTGACACCTAGAACATTCCAGGAGGTCGTTGTTGTTGTTGATTCAGTTGTCAGAGTATTTTTCTACAGCTTTTTGTATGTGGTGCTTGTCACAAGGGGCTTTGATGTGTGTGAGAGCTTTATGAACAGACTGTAGCCTCCTCTGTCAATGTTTGCTTTGTATCGCCGTGTATCCACCAATAAAGTTACAGTCTGTGTCGACTTCATTCTGTTTTCAGGGTTAGAGTCACGTAGTCGAGCAACCGGTAGGTTTGTGTGAATAATAGAATGATTCAGTGAGTACTGGTCATGTAGCACCTGGATCGAAGCTGATGAGTGACCTGCTCATGCATTTACACAATAATTAACCAGAGAAAGAATTGGAGAAGCAGTCTAATGTCTCTGTTTACCTTCACACCACAGTAATAAAGCTAATGATAAGGTTAAGCAGTGACCGGGCTGTGAATGAGTCAGGTTTGTATTTCTGACTCGCAGTCAGTGTCCAGGCCGTCACTGCCTGTTTCCACTTCCTCTGCTCTGAATGAAGAATAAATGACTTTCAGGGTGTTTTTAGACCGAGCTCAGACCTGAAGCAGACGTTCCAACCTTACGTTCCTGCTTCGCTCGCTGTCCGCTGACCTCAAGATTAAAAAAACTAATCTCAGAGGGAACGTATGATTGCTGTCACAGGTAGAGATACACAGAAGGAAGTGAGATTAAAATGGTAAAGCATTGAAGTTTTAATGGTCTGTGAATCCCGAACATTCCGAATTAAGGACTTAAACCAAGCTCCAAATCAAAGTGTTAAAGGAAACAATCACAGAAACCCAAACGCTCCGAGAATAACTCCAAATGGACCCAAACATGCTCATATTCACCACAAAATGACTCAATCTCAAAACCCGACTTAGAGTCCATACAAATAGAAACACCACAGTTCTATTCCCAAACACCCACAAACACTCAAAGTCATGAAAAATGAAGGAACTGGAGCCAAACACAGAAAGAGGCTGCAAAGTGACTGGAAACCAGTAGAACCTGGGGCCAAGTTCCACCACTAGAACCATCAGCAGCTGAGTGTGAACATGTTGTTTTGAAGCTGTCAGTCACTGGTGTCATCTTAAGGTGGAACAATGGTGTCACACATACGCACACACTGACACACACCGACTATTATCCAGGTGATAATGAGACACGTTAGTCCTCAGGTGACCATGAACGCAACACGGCTCTGTGTCAGCCTGCTCCTAATGCCAGCGACAGAGACACACAATGCCAGGCTTAGTGTGTGTGTGTGTGTGTGTTATGTGCTTGGGGTTTCTGGGGGGTATGGGTGGTATGTGTTGGTGGGGTAGGAATGTTGGGGGTGGTGGGAGAGGTTGGGTGGGGTGGGTGGGCGTGTGTTGTGGGTAGGAGTGCTGTGCGTGAGTGTGTGGGTGTGTGGTATGGTGGTGTCTTTTCGTTGTGTGTGTGTGTGTGTGTAGGCATGTGTGTTTGTGTGTGTGTGTGAGTGTGTTTGTGTATGCGTGTGTGCGTGCGTGCGTGCGTGTGTGTGTGTGTGTGTGTGTGCTATGTGTGTGTCCGACCCAGCTGTTATTAACGCTGTCCTGTCATTTCTGTCTCAGTGACTAAGTTGTCAGTCGTCTTTTCCTCTTTGTTCCAGAGACTCCACTGCTTCACGGTAGGACTTTGTATAAAGCAGTTAATATAACAGACGTTGTTCTTTGTGTTTTAAACAATAGCGTATTATATAAAAACAAAACAGCTGATAAAATGTGACTGACTGATGAAGGAGTGAATCCTCATCATGTGTTAAACTATGTTTTGTAACTGCACGTTCTCAGCATGTTTCGCTGAAGGTGATTAAGTAACTGAGTAGGTTTATGAGGCAGGTCAGCAAACATG